>NC_134509.1:8834253-9006753 GCF_027942865.1 Odontesthes bonariensis
TAATAATAATAAAATCAAGATATTGGATTCTGAGATTTGCAAATCATCGCATTCTATTTTTTCATGTATATTTTACACAGCATTCCAACCGTTTTGGAATTAGGATTATTTACCATCTCCAATACATGTGTCTTCCCTCCAGAGTCTGTGCCAATGGGTCCTGAGTGTGAGACGTGGCTACAGGAGCAATGTGCCTTATCACAACTGGAGCCATGCACTGAGCACTGCTCAAAGCATGTTTGCAATGCTCATGGCTACAGACCAGCTCCAGGTTGGTGTGTGTGTGTGCCTCGGATGACTAGATAACTCACAAGGGAAATTTATTTACAGTTAAAGTATGCCTAACCTGCATATTAGGAGAATTGAATTGAATATTTTGTCATTTGATTACTTAAGTTCAGAAGCTGAGCTGTTCTTAGGTTTATAGGGGTGTCTCCTTTGACTCACAGGGTTCCTCAGAGGCGGGTAAAGACGGTTATTTTAGACCTTATATGAATATGAATGACAAGTAAATGAATACAGATTTTGAATATTTTGGTCACCTTCAAGCTTTGTACTACATTATGAACATTGTTGAATTGTGCATCTTACTCTCTAATGGTGGGTGTGTCCTGCTGACGATTAAGCCAAGATTTTAGAGCTAAAAGGAGTATGCCAGCAGGCTAGGGAGTGACTCAATCCGGTGGTCGCAGCAGTGTATCGATATATTAGTTCATCCCAGCTGTCTCCAGTATAAGTTTGTAAAGCTACAAGTGAGAAATGAGGCAGGTATTAGCAGTGATCTTCAACTCTGTCAAAGTTACTCTGCAAAAAAAATCAATCCAACAAGTGTCCACTGACAGTATTTACTCTCACAACTTTGGTTCACTGTGTAGTTTATGTACAGCCCTCTAATCTCTTTAAATAGTTGGTTCTTCAATTGATTCCTAGTGTGTAACTTCTATAAGTGTGTGCGCATACTATCCCCTTACATTGGCAATGTAAGACAGATAACTTTCAATCCAAGCATAAATTAAAGCCTTTGTGCTAGCTGCAACCGCTCAAGCATCTGCACAAGTACTGCATTTCAAGTTTTGCTGGCCAAACGCTTAATCCAGTTCTTCTTCATTTCAATATTCTTCTGTATGTTAGGAAGGCTGGCCAAGCTCTGTCAATTCTTGCATTCAGGAAAACTAGTGGCCAGATACACAGCAAAATGGCAGTGGTTGACTAGTGTGACGCTAATGTTTTGCAGGAGGCCTATTTATAACATGTTGGAGTCCAAAAATCTTGCACGGATAAAATATAAACATGTTTAATAGTCCAACTCCACAATTTAAAAAAGTTCTCTATCTCTTAACATGGTTTAAGCAACTATTATCTCAAACTTGTAACATGTTTCCATGTAAATTTCTGAATTTACTTAACTGACTTTCAACTCATTTTAACTTAAGGACAATTGAACTGCACTTTAGATGTCAATCATGTTTCACCTTAAGCTACAATCAGCATTGAATGATGTAAATTTTGACTGTCAACATCATCAAGAGCACACGTATATTCATAATATACATATATATATAATGAAAATGTATGCTAAAAAGGTTTTATTTTTATTTTTTGCATACATTTTTTTACTGACAGGAAATGTTTGTCTCAGTTGGCAGGCTCAACTGTTTTAACTATGCATTCATGCTATAATCCATTCATTTAGCAATATTTTCTCAATTAATATCACCGAGCATGTGAAAAAAAAGTAAGTCTTTTGTAGTAACTGTAACATCTTGTAACTTATCTAGACTGTTGCCTGTTTTTAAATTCATTTAAATGATTTTATTTGTTTCTCTTTATATTCTTTTATGTATTTTTAATGCTTCTTGCACTCCCTGCTGCAATGCTTTTATTTTATGTAAAGCACTTTGAACTGTTTGTACATGAAATGTGCTATATAAATAAATTTGATTTGATTTGATTTGATTTGACAGTCAATTGTTTTCTGAAAACGAAATGTAATAAGTATTAAGCTATCCAAATCCTTGTCCTGTTACTTAATTTTTTCCAACCCCACAAAAATGCATGTGAGATGACATTATGTATAAAACACAGCATATGTACACGGATTGATTTCAATGTGAAGGAATGCAAAAATGTCCAGATTGCAGATTTTGGATACAGAGTCACAGACAATAACTGTAACTACGTTTATGTGTCTCAGAACAATTTTTCCCGCCTGGAGATCTTAGCGTTGATGATAGCCACTCTGAACCATGACATCGACCACAGAGGAGTCAGTAACTCCTACATAGAAAGGTAAACATTACCACGCCCTTTCTGCTGTTCGATTTTTTTTTTTGCCTGTTACTTAAAAACTTGAAAAGTTTTACTACACCAGTGACTACATGCTATACATATGTTTTGTCAATCACTCCCTGCTTATATGCAGTCCATCTACTGTTTTGTTTTTTCTCGTAGGTCTCAGCAGCCTTTAGCTCAGTTGTATGGACACTCCTCCCTTGAGAACCACCACTACAACCTGTGCATGTTCATCTTAAACAATAATGTAAGACGTGATCGAGTGAACTTTTCATTTTGTTTGATTTTCCCTCTTGTCACATTCCAGTGTTTTTTTTTCTCGTTGGGCTCTTTATTTGTCTGTTTCTGTTCGTCGTGCTTGGTCTCACTTCACTTATACGGTCAAATTTATATCAGACGCATCCACAGATTACAGGAAAGGCTTGTAAAGTAAATGAACTGGGACGAGAAAATGAAATGAAATGAACTGCCATTCATAACGTTTTTTGTGCCTGACTGTCTCTGGTGGTCACCAAGTGGTTTGTCTCTCGACTTATGCCAGGGGAGTCAGATTCTCAGCGGTCTGTCAGTGGAGGAACACAAAGCTGTGCTACACATGATCAAAAGGGCAATCCTTGCCACTGACCTGAACGTCTACATGCAGTAGGTCTACAAACACTGAATGCCAAAGAAGCTCTAGTTTAAGCCTTATGTAAGGAATTGTTCTGACCCTCATACCCTTGTTTCTTCTCGCTGTTCTTTAGGAGAAGAAAAGACTTCTTTACCCTTGCTGAGAAAAGCAGAGTCAACTGGAAGAGTGAGAAACAAAGAGATTTGCTGAGGTGAGAGACAAATTGATACGAATCAGGGTATGTCATAACAATGTATTTAACAGAACAGGGTTGGGAGTTGCCCTTTGAGTTGTTCATTTACCCAACAGATCGATGTTGATGACAGCGAGTGACCTCTCTGCTATCACAAAGCCTTGGCCTGAACAAAAAAGGGTTGGTCTCGCAAAATGCTTTTCATATGAAGAAACAGCGCGTGCTTCATCTCTCAGTAATTTTGAGTCAATCGCAACCTTGACTTCAGTTTTTCTCTCAATAGATTGCCAACCTGGTTGCTATGGAGTTCTTTGCACAAGGCGACAAAGAGAGGGAGGAATTCAAAATCAAACCAATTGTAAGTCGTGCCAGTTATGATTTATGCCGTTCAATCGATCCTCAAAATCCACTGTACAAGTACCCTTCTGTTGCCAAATGGAAGATTGTGACCAGAAAATCTACAAATACATGCTGGTGTAAAGTGTTACCACATACAAACAACATGAAATCAAAGTGGAAGTGCCTGAGAGGTAGACAAAGCAGGATATTGATAAGAAAGAAACAAAAAGAATGAATGAATTTAAAAAAAAAACATACAAAAGTAATCTCTTTCGGTGTGTTGGTGTTTTGCTGTGCAGAGACTTGCTTTTTGCTTATTTGTTTCTAGTTACTGTGCAAAACCATCCCTCGCCTCTTTCTATGTTAACTGACTAAATGGAAGAATTTACTGGAACATGAGCAAACAAAAATGGAAATTTGGTGTTAAAAAATAGAGTTTGTACAATTCTAACAAGCTTAAAAGGCAGTATTTATTGTAACCACATTCATTCTTGAACTCAGCCTGAACCCTCTTAGACAAGCTTTTTTGTCATTTAAAATTACTTTACATAGTCGTCAGGAAAAGTTCTCCAGGCTTCTTGAAGGACACTCGAAAGCTCTTCTTTGGATGTCGGCTGCCTTTTGTTCTGTTCTCTGTCAAGTTTATCCCACATCGAGATCTGGGCCCTGGGGAGGATTTATCACTCCATCAGACCCGTTGCCACTGATTTTCAGCCCAGTTTTCAGTCCAGTCCTTGGGAAATGTTGCTTACTTTACCTTGCTTTCATAGCGAGGTTTCAGCAAACAATAGATAGATCCACTGAGGAGCCAGATGCATCTCTCATGTCCTGTGTGAGCTCGAGAAAGACATTGCTTTAAGATACTGTTCATCCATTGTAGGTGGTGTTATTTTTTTGTAGATGCAACTTAATTAATGGAAACAAACGATGTGTCTTTGCAACAGGCTGCTAGTAGCAAAGTGGCTGAAGAAACTATTTCAAAGACGTTTTTTGCTCAGTTGTCTGTAATGTCCCAGTTTGAGACCTTGGTCCTCAATCAGAAGAGGTGGATGCCTACTCTGACGTGGGACTGTGTTGCTATCTTAAGTGTGAAGTTTGGGCTTCATGGGATTGTCTGCAGTGATGCGAATGCTGCACTGGTCTGTCATGATAAAGAGAGAGCTGACCACAATTTAACTGGCCAAAATGAGATCCCTCAAAAGGATCCCTGGGCTCACTTTTGGGGATAGGGTGAGGAGTTCACCCAATCAGAAGACGCTCAGAGTAAAGTTGCTGTTCGTCTACATCAAAAAGAGCCAGTTGAGGTAGTTCGGCATCTGAACTGCTTTGAGGGTGAGGTGTTTCGGACATGTCCAAAAGATCCAGGACCCAGGATTTTTCTGAGGAGAGGAAATGTTAGAAAAAGCATGTGGTTTTCAACCATGGCTATTCTACTGACCAATGTACACTTTCCTCTCATCAGGACATAATGAACAGAGAAAACAGCACCCGTCTGCCATACATGCAAGTTGAATACATTGACGAGATCTGCTATCCACTATACAAGGTGCGTTATTGCCGGAGCTGTTTAATGTCTGTGAATGCATGCATGTTACACTGCATGCTTGCATTTGTTTTTGCATGTTTGCCACAAAAAATCGTACAGTGTTGTCTGTGTTTCTATCCAGCTCTCTCCAACTCTGCCCTCAGCTTCTGTCAACCATTCGCTCTTTGTCGTCCTCAGGCTGTATCAAAACTGTTCGACACCTGCTCTCCACTGATGAATGCTTGTGAGAAGAACAGAGAAAACTGGCTGCAATTTGCCGAAGAGGCAGAGAAAGAACCACATCAGAGTGGTAGTGATTAAATCCTGGAAACACAGGAAAGCAATGAGGAAGACACACCAACAGAGGAGTAGAAGAATGGAGAGAAAACGGAAACATGCAGCTTTTTAAATCTTACCAAGCAATCTGTTACTCTCCGTCCTCTCTTGGACACATCGTAACAATTTAGAGCATATTGTTGTGCATGGGCAATGTGAACTCTCATTGACCTATTTAATTGGAACTTAAACTGTGAACATCTGCCAAATGAATTTGACCATTTCCATTTTCAAGTCTATCTGAAGATCTTTTCCTTTTTTTTTTTTTAATCACTCCTACACTGATAATTCGCAAATGCATGAATAGGTTCTTGAATGTGTGCAGTCTGACCATTTGCAAAAAGTATTGCTTTCAAGTCATCAAATAAGGACATTCATTTTGTGAAATTTTATTCAATTTGTATGCACTCAAGGAGTATATTTCTTTTTAGATAAAATGTGTTATTTTTATAATAGTAAGGAGTTAGGCCCAGTAGTTACTGTTCCTCTTGTTATCACTCGCTTTTCAGTCTGTTTTCTGACATGTAACTCAACCTGCAGTTTTGAGAATGTCCATGTAAAATAAACATCTTGATGTAGTGCATTCTTGTATATCTTGGCTATAAAGCTTGTTGTTGTAGGTTGTAGACACCAAAAATGTGCATGGTTGGTCACTCTCCGTCAGTGTGATCATCCTTTAACTGTAAGGTCGCTGTTTCTATCACAAACTTTTCCAGTCTACATGTTGAAGTATCCTAGGACAAGATACATACCAGAAGCCCCCCATCACCCCCGACGTGTTGGCACTTTGGATGAAAGTGTCTGCTGATATTGAAAAGTATTTGTGTAGTTTGTATCAATATTGTCCGAAACCACTGGCTCTGAATTGCTTGCAAAATTTTATTTTATTTTTTTAAACTTTTTTTTTTATCATGAATCGTTTCAATTAAGTCACTTCACATTTTCATAGCTGTAGACTTATACCATAATTTTGTTGCATACAACATTTTGAAAAGCTGCATCATTTATACTGAATAGAAGGCCAGGGACAGGCTATTTATTTATTTCCTTGCATGCAACTGCTGCGCTGATCCTGTTCGGCCTCTGGGGGGCACTGGTGCGCTTTAACGTGGTGAAGCTGATGCTGCTTTAAATTGGCAGAAGAAGACAGCGACGGGAGACAAGAGGAAGAAAATGACAGGGCGCGCAAAAAGAAAACCTAAATCATTTCAGGTAATTTTACGGAGCTTTGACTCCCTTTGTTGGGTCGCAGAAATGTTTATTTGAAAAACCGATTTCATCAGGCTGTAAGGTGTGTTGTGCATGGTTTCCAGGGCTTTTCTAGCAAACATTTGTGAAATGCAGTGAACAGTTGGACATGCTGACTGAGCAGCGGTGCCTGGACGACAACATGGCAGCTGCTGCTGACTGATGCTGCAAACCTGCCTGTTTAGAGACGCTTGTGGTTTCCTATCAGTAGCACTCAGTCACCGACCTGTGTATAGTGTTTATGGTAGCTAGTCAAGGCTC
Source organism: Odontesthes bonariensis (assembly GCF_027942865.1). Lineage (NCBI taxonomy): Eukaryota > Metazoa > Chordata > Actinopteri > Atheriniformes > Atherinopsidae > Odontesthes > Odontesthes bonariensis. The sequence goes on from NC_134509.1 coordinate 8,841,058, forward strand.
TTAGCGTTAGCTTAAACGCCTCGCTAGTCTGCACGAGAGAAACGTCTGGAAGTCGTGATTTGATTGGTGCTTTTATTCATTAAGGCCAAAAAGATGCTTTAACAGCTGATTTGGTTTAGCCAAGGTTCCCCACAACACATTGGACAGAAGAGTTGGGCCCTTTCTACACAGCACACCGAACTGAGCACAGGTGCACTTCAACAACAGTTGCCAAGACACTGATAAAACCTGACCTACTTACTTTAATGGAAGTCCCTTTGTACAGGTTTTTTTTTTTTTTTTTTATAAAAGGTCTCAATTATGTGTCTTGATGTGGGGAGGTAACATTTTAGGTAGAGCTTCCATAGTAAAGCAATCAAATCCATCTCAATTAACAGTGAATGTGCCTAGTTGTACCCTAATTCACCAAATAAACTGTCAACGAATTACATGATTGATTGTCATATCATTTCCTCAGGACTCTGGCTCCGCTAATGGAGCGGTGAAGAAAGCCCGAACTGATGAGTCCAAAGCCATGCCACTGTCGGGAGTGAATTCTGAGCAACGGGATGAGATGGCACAACTGTATGGTTTCCAAATGCCAGAGGATCTCTTCCACTTCTGGGATTTCTGCAATAAACTTTGTCCTGACAACCCCTGCGGTATATTCTCAACAGTAACTTTTTTTGTTTGCTCACAGCAATATTGATAAGACAAAAGTCACATCTGAGATTTATTGTTTGTTTCTCTATACTTTTAGGAAACAAGTTAGAGCCATTTATTTATTTGTTTATTGTTTTGTAATAATTCTTAGCCAGTCAAAAGTATGTTGGGATGCACTAAGTGCCATAGAGAGTACTAGTAACAAATAGATGATGCCAGTGCAGCATTAGGTGAGACCTACAGTTATCTTTGTTGGGGGCCCCTACTTTTGCCTGAAGGATTTCCTCTGTACATTGTCGATGGCATTGTTAACAGCACTGCTGTGTTGAATACACCTTTTATTTGTCAATTTAGACTGTTGAGTCTCATAGGTTTATCAGATGCAACAAGAATCTTCAGCTCAAATGTTGAACTGGACTTTCTGTGTTTTCTTAGACCTTCTGAGAAAAAGCTTTTGGAAAATTTGATTACATAAAAGAGAGTACACTCCTCCGCTCCTCCTGATTGGGAGTTACTAGCTGAGGTGGGTTGGGTGTCTCCTTTTAAGGATTTTTTTTGGCACATTCAGCCAGTCAAAGGCTTGGGGTTGAGGCTGGACTCTATCTGGCCTGAGAGCCTTGAGGAGCTGGAGAAAGTTGTGGGAGAAGGGCCATCCCTGCTCTACCTGTTGCTACAAAAAAAAAACCTACTGAGCTGTTGGAACATTAGCTTGATGGTGACTTACATTTTGTGAGTAAGGTGTGTTTTCTGTAGCTGTCAGTTCTGTGTTTTCAGGTGCACTGAAGGACGCGCTGGGCTTGCAGCTGGTTGGTCCTTTTGACATTTTGGCTGGAGCACATAGAAACTCCAAGAATTCTCAGCCAAACGTCCACCTTCACTGGAGGTATTTCTATGACCCCCCAGAGTTTCAGACTATCCTTCGGGGGAGTGAGGAAAGCCAGCATCACATGGGCTACTACAGGTATAAAACTGCTTTTATTACAACCTTGTTGCTACGACAGTGACAGATCACAGTGGGAAATTGATGATATGGAAACAGGTGATTGTCGATGCTAGATACTTTAATTTGTATTAAATATTGTTCCCTGTATCTTTCAGAGACACTCCAGACTCACTTCCGTCTTTTGTTGGGGAAAATGAAGCTAAGAAGGGCTGCACTGTAACGCAGATGGGGGACAACGTGTTTGCTGCTGTCTAGTGAGTAAACGCCTACATGTATTGATTATGTTGTTTTCAGTAGTTCAGCACACTGGGGCAGGAAGCAGAGCTGGTACCTCTTGAAAATGGCTTTTCTTCTCTCTCTTTTGATCTTTCTTTGCACCTTCTTACTTTCTGTTGGTCTGTGTGATCTCTCCTCCGTTAGCCTGTATCTGCTGAGAAAGAGGAAAGAGAGGGGCAATAAAAAATCCGGGGAAGAGGATTTGGAAAACCTGGAGGCAAAGCTGAAAGAGAAGGCAGAGACTCTGGGCGTTTCTTTAGAGCAGAGGACAAAAGCGATGAAGCAGAGAGACAAGAAGGTAATATGCACACTCGCAAAAATAAAGTTTAGCTTCTTCTCCCTTTATACTGTTGCTGTGTACTAGTGTCATTCACACCTGCGTATATTTGGGATTTAAGCATTACTGAAGTGAACAACTTCCAAACAGTCTTTTTTTTTTTTTTTAAGATTGGAATATCCTAAGTTTCTGTAACTATTTTTTTTTTCACCCCATGTATAGTATCAGAGCCAAAACAAAGATGTTCTGCTTTGAGTTAGCACTTTGTAATGACAAGTCTGTTATCAAACCTCAGGTGGTCACCAAGACGTTCCACGGCGCTGGCATCGTTGTGCCCGTAGACAAAAATGATGTAGGATACAGAGAACTACCGGAAACAGACGGTGAGCTCATATGTCTAAAGGTGTTTTTCCATCACTGCTTTTTATTCATATACATATATATATTTATATACTTTCATTCCTGCCTTCCTAGCTGATCTGAAAAAGATCTGTAAAGCCATTGCAGAAGCACGAAATGACGAAGAGCGCCTCAAAGCCTTCGGACCAGTCCAAGAGATGATTACGTTTGTTCAGTTCGCCAACGACGAGTGCGACTACGGAATGGGTTATGAACTAGGGATAGACCTCTTCTCTTATGGGTCTCACGTAAGTCTTTTAAAGTTCCGAGTAACAAGTCAACAATGCTTTAAATTTAATTTCAAATGATGGGATAAGGAAGAAGGGGAAAAAAATGTTAGCAGTAATTAGAAATATTGGATGGTTATACCTCTTTGACACAAAAGCAAAGGAAATCGCTCCTCTGAGGAAAACTCATAAATTACGGACTTTTTAAACCTCAGATTTTAAACGTTGCCACTGCTTTTTCTCCAGGAAACAACCTATTGAGATTCACTCTTAACCCTTTCAGGCCTCAGGCTTCTTTTAGAAATAATTTTTTTAAAAAAAAGCTTAGATAAAATTAAAGGTTTTCTGTAAAACCTTTTCATTTCTCAGCTTGTAAAAAAACAACTTGAAAGCAGGAAATGAAAACCATTTAAGAGGTTAAAACTTTTTTTTGTCATGTTTATCACTTTTTTAAAGCAATGATAAACATGAAAACGGAATTAATCCTGTGTCTTCAAAATGTGGATGCATCAAGCTTTAAAGTTAGAATTCTGCACAACACGTGGAGTTGGAGTTCAAAGACGTGTATCGTTTCTCTTGTGTTTTCTGTCTCCTCCAGTACTTCCACAAGGTTATCAAACAGGTCCTGCCCATGGCTTACAGCTTGCTGAAAAGGAACTTGTTTGGGGAAATTTTGGAGGCCCATCTCTCCAACCGTAGCCATGACAACCTAGACCAACTCTCTGCACATTGAGGGAAAAAAAATAAAAAAAGAAGAAGACTCCAAAGTAAAGTAGTCTTTTACAAATGTCCGTTTGGCTCTCAAAAGCTTTCCCACCATATGTCCTCGTCTTCTGTTGTTTGTCATTGTTGGTGTTTTGTGGTGGTTTTGGTGCTGATGTCACTGATGGAAGCCAGTTCAGTGATGTCTTGTTTGTAAAAGTTAAATGTCTAATAAAGCATTTTTATATTTTTACAGGCTTTTACAGGTTTTTGTGTGTCTCACCCGCTCCATGAATCCTTAATCTAATATGTTTCACATCTAGATTGCGCCGCGGTCGTTGTCTCCGATGTAGCTCAGCTTTGTTTTAAGCTTTAGATCAACGGAGTGGAATATTTTTCGGTTTCAGCTACTGGCTGATGATTAGTTTTATAGGATGTTTTCATCGTGATACTCTGCAGTGGTGTCTGAGAGACGCGCACGTCATTGCTGCGACGATAAATTTAGCAGCGGTTTATAATGAGGAGAGGTGATGGAAGTGTTCTAATTCAGTTTTGCTGTTTTGAAAAATAAATGCAATTACAAGTATTAATGTTTCTGCACAATGAAGAACCCCAAAAAACAAGGTCAGATGAAGATGTGCAAGGGACCAAAAAAAACAAACATTTGCTGCTTCTATCGTTAAAAAAAATAAAATAAATAAATACTCGTCAACATCACGATTACATTTTGTCGGAACAACAGAATTTGTCTCCAGGAATAGTTCTCCAGGCTCCTAGAAGAACATTCCAAAGTTCTGGTTGGAATGTTGGCTGCCTTTTGTTCCGTTCTCTGATCCCACACTGCTTCAGTGATGTTGAGGTCCGGGCTCTGGGGAGGATTCATCCCTCCATAAGACCCGTTGCCACTGATCTTTTTTTCTTTTTTTTTTTTTTTGTCCCCTTCTTGGATCTTTTGGCATACCTCAGTCTGTTTCCCTTCCTTGAAAATGGCTTCCGGACAGTCCCTCTTTATGGAGACATTATCTGATGAGGCTTCAGCAGACGGTAAACGGATCAACTGAAGGTCCAGGTGCGTCTGTCAGGTCCTTGCTTTAGTTTTCTCCTTTTTCTTAGCGACATCACTCTGAAGTACTGTTCATCTGCTGTAGCTAGTTTTATTTTATTTTTTTTAAGGGCTGACACTTGTTTTGTTTTGTCCTTCACGTGTCCAGTTTCTTTATCTTCTTTAAGGACACGCTGAACATCACGCTGACGTGCAAATTTTTCAACCTCAAAACTCTTTGGGAATCGTCTCACTGGTGCAAATAAAATATTGTCTCTGAAACTGCTATCTTTGGCATGGTATTACAGATGTAACCAATGTAATTTGAACAAATTTTAGGGTTGCATGACAGGCTGCTAAGAACAAAATGCCCAAAGATACCATTTAAAATTGATTCTTTGCAGAGTTGTCTGTTATTTGTAGACGCAAAACCAGTTAATCTCCTAAGTTACGTGCCGCCTTATATGCTTGAATGAGTCACAGGTCGGTGTTAAGTGGCTTGGTTAAAAAGAAAACACGTTCCTCTGAAAATAGTCAGGTACACGAACTGAACTGAAAGTTAGTAAAAAGCAAACAATGCCCAAAGAAAAACTTTGAAAGACCTTCAGAAAGCCTGGAGAACTATTGCTCAAGACCACTTTAAAAGATTATAAGAAAGTCTGGCTCCTTGGAATCCAACTAAAAAGAAATGAGGTGGCTCAAGACTTTTGCACAGTTCTATAGGTTTAATAAATAAATGCAAAGTAATTACACCAAAGCTGTGTAGCTGTGTTTCTCATGTGTCACAGCCGTTGAAAATGTGCCGTATGTGTACGCATATTTACATTTTAACCGATGCCACGCTTTAGGTTCTATGCCAACAGTGACATTTGGCCAGTTTAATGTGATTTGTTTTACTACATTTCCTTCTCTATCTCTCCTTTAACCAAGTCCTACTCTTGTCCCATGCCTCCAGTATGTTGCTATTGATTTTGCCCTGTCAACCTGAATTACATTTATAGCTTTTTGAAGAAAAGCAGGACAAGGTTGGTGCAGAAGAATACTAAAAGCAAGATTACATTATGGAAACCCAACTCCATGTGTCTGGGTTGCCACGATATGTGTGAGTGCAAGTAATCTTGCAGTCTTTATCTAATCGTGGGACATCATTAGCCAAACTGGCAACTTTCATGTCTACTGCTGCAGAAGCACGAGGGGTGGAGGTAAGAAAAAAGGAGAGCTGGTGCGTTCACTTACCACTGGAAACGTTTTGTTTATGTGTTTTGTATACATTGAATCGTAAATACGGTTGTTCTGTCAGAATAAATTCTGTTTTTCGTGATATTATGTGAAAATTAAACACTTAAACACGTATTTCAGTAAATGGAATAACTGCATTTCACAGTTTTAGATCAGTCATTATGAAGTCCCATCGGCTTGGAAGGCAGCACGAGTCCTGCGGAGATTTCGGGGAAGCGCATCCAAAGGAGGCGCGTGCACGTGTCCATACACATACACATGCAGATAAAGCTGCACACCAGGAGCATCCCTGAACAGAGGGAGCGCTCGTTTTTCTCTCACAGTCTGGAAGAATCGCAGTATTGTTGTTTTCTTCTTTTTTTTTATTTTTTTTACGTTTGATCACTGACTGTCATTGACAACGCAGAATGATCCCGGGTCTCGCCGAACTCTGCGGATTCTGAGGCCCGAGCAGAAAAAAAAAAAGACCCTTTACTGAAGGCGCCTTTTAGCAGTCAGCCCGAGACGGGATGTCAAGTAGCCCCGAAGAAAGTCGCTCCAGGGGCGGCGGCTCCGACCGTGACTTGAAAACGGCCTCCTCGAGCAACACCTCCCTCGAGGCTGGACCTCCACAACCGCTGCAGCAGAACCGCATACGGCAGGTGGGTATTTGTCCGCAGCCCGCTCCGGTTCCGCACTGACCGGCCCAGGCAGCCCAGAGACGCGCGGCTCAGTCCGCTGCTGATGCTGCGCGCTCAGGCTGAGCCGTCAAAGGCGTTGCCTTGCTTCTTACACACCGACGCTGCTGCTGATCTGACACATTTTCTCAGTTTGCCACATAAATTAGCTGCTAATAAACGGAAAAACCCATCTGTTTTTTTTTTGTTTTTTGTTTTGTTTGTTTCATAAGAGACTTAAGGCAGCCTGCAACAGTGAAGTGAAGGGCTCAAACTGAGCAGCCGCGCCAGCTGGTATGGCCGTCAAAGAAATAAACACTATCACATCTGCACCGACTCTTCTACTTACCATGACAGCTCTGAATGTTTACAACTTCGCATTTAGCACTGGAGCTGTATACTTCATATGGGCCGTATTAGGCTTTACTACCCAGACGGGGAGCATCAGTGGTTGTGATTTTTATTTTTTTTAAAGGATTTGCCCCTCGATTCAAACGTTTACCAAATTTGAGTATTCCACTAGATATTTGTGCATTTTATGTTGTCTTTGTTCAGCCCTTGTTGATTCGTAGCCTTGTGGATGAGACACAAAGCGGCACTCATTTTGTTCGTAAAGGCAGCCGCTTGTGATTATTCTTTTTCAGTGTAGTACACTGACCGTGTGTACCTACATGGAGGCCCTTCCAGGGCAGGGCGGGATTGCTTAAAGCTGCATGACTTTGAATTGAAATCTCTACGTAACTATTCAGATCCTCTCTCCGTTTCCTTTCATGTTGGCACAGCAACACCATGACAGATATGTATTGCCATGACCTAACAGTACAGGTGTGTTACTTAAAAAAAAATCTATGTTACTGCTCATAGGAAATATGAAAACTTGAGGGTATTCAAACCGCTTGCTTTCACCCACAAGTCAGTCTCCGGTGGATAAAAACTGATAAGAAAATGTTTATTATTCATTTAGAAAAGGAGTTTATTATCCACTCTTGATTGTGCAGTGTGTGTGTTAGGGTGTTGAGGTCGGTGTGTGTGAGTCAGGAGATGGCTGAGGGTTGTTTCCTGTCTCAGTGCACCCTCTGAGGATAATGTGATTTCGGTAATGGACTCCAGTGCTACATATACATGCACTCACTGACACAAAGACACAGGCTCCTCTGGCTGGGTGCGGCCTTTGCGATTTGTGAACCGAGAGTTTTTGTGGTATCAATATTGGAAAAGTTGGAATCGACCCTGCTGATCTCAAACAGGAGGCTGAATGCGATTACGTTCTTTTGTAGATGTGGTTTCATTGGGACAGACAGAGGATTAGCAGATTAGTCATTGGCAGCTAAACTGTGACTGAGCATATGCACTTGTTCTTTAATCTTTCTTAAAAGTACAAAGACGACGACTTAACTTCTCTCGAGTGGAAAGACTTCTTCTGAGGCTGAGGTTGACGTTACCTTGCAAAAAAAAAAAGAGAAATAAAACACCGTTCATAGAAATGTCCCTAAATGACTTTACGAGATAGACTGTTAGAATGTACACTATTATCTTCTCTTCAGCGCTAGAGGAAACATCAATTGTTGTGTTTATACTTGGGGGGTTTTGAGAGAGTGAAAAGGGGAAACTGTTTCTTTGTAACTTGGAGTTGCTGACTCTTTAACCTGTTGGAGGCTCTCTAACTGAGGGAGGGTTTGGTAAAAGCAAAACACAAATCAATAGGTCAGGATGCAATTTCATATCCAGAATTCATTAAAGCTTAATGTTGTAAAGGGCTCTACTGCAGTAATAACAGCTCTACGTGCATGTGACAAAAAGAGAAAATGACAAAGGGGACACGTGATGTGAGGATCTAACTTGCAGTTCTAAAAATACTGCCTGTCTCCAGCGTGGTAGTCCTGGAGAAAAATAGCCACTTCCGAGCCAAGTATGTCCACATATCTGCATACTGAACTGGTTCTGTTTCACTGGGCCCATGCGAGCTCCTCTGAGCTGCCGATGAATGATTGCTCTCTGCAAAACAATTGTTAGACTGTGTCATGATTTGTAAACTCTGTAAATTTGGAAAAAAAAAAATAGAATAGATGTCCTCTTCTGTCTGATACTGACTGATGAAAATATTTGAACTCAAGACTTTACTTAAGGCCTGCTGACCCCCCCCTTTGGGAACAGATGCTGAAGTAATCTTGTGTCAAGAGATGACTTACAGTTTTAGGCAACTTTGCCTGTTGCTGATTGGGTGTTTGGCACTAAGTCCTGCTTCCCTTCAGTTTTTTCAACTCTTCTTGCACCACGTTCCCTCCACACCTTCTGGTCAGCCTGCCATTTATCTCTCCTCCCTCACAACTTCCTCTCCCCTCACTGCCCTAACATGGGGGCTTGACACTTTAACCCAGTTTTCTCCTTTTCATCTTGGCTGCCATTTCTACACCCATCTCCCATTTCTCTGCAAAATGCTGCCCTCCCTCTCCGCCTGCACTCTGTCTGTCCCACTGCACTCCCCACTAGCCCCAACACCAAGTTCCTGATGTGCCAGAAGGTCAGGTTACACCGCAGCCTTTGACATTTTCATCTCTCTCTTTTCCGCCTCTCCGTCTGCATCTCTTATGCCTTTCTGTTTCTCCCTGCCTATCTGTCTGATTGTCTTTCTCCACTGGGAGTGGGATGATGGGACTCTGCAGGAAGGGAGTACTAATGGAGCCATGGCCTTCATTACATTACTTCAGAACAACTACATCAAAACACCCACCCCCGTATGACCACAGCTGCCTTCCCGTGAATGATGTCTGATAGAAATGTTTGGCCGAATGTAGGCGCTGTTGTACAGAGTGTAGTCCATACACATGACACCCTCACCGAGTGTGTTACATATCAGCTTACTGGAGCTGTTAGAGCTCTTGCCTGCTCATAAATGCTTTTGTAGACACCTGCAAATAACAACAATCAACCACTGCAGTACATCTACTGATGTTTACCAAACGCTATTAAGAATTTATGATTGTTTCCAGTAAAAGCCTGACTTGGTGCTGCATTATTTGGAATGGTTTCTGTGCAGACGTGATCAATGGGTTCATTATCAGGTCCTACTTGTTATGTACCATACAATCAATACGGTAGCGCTACACAAAGCAATGTAAATTCAGGAGACTGGGGAAGCATTGGGTCACATTTTGAATGAGCTGTTCAGAGAATCTAGTCTAGTGGCTGTGAGATCAACTGCTTGTAGAAATGTAAGAATTCCCCTTAAACTAACACGATAGTGGCAAAGTAGAAGAAATAATTGTAGTCCAAACGTTGAAGTTTTTATCAACCCTTACCTTTTTCAATTTCTAATGTTGAGCAAGTAATGGTATTGCCTAAATCCAACTAGAAATGGGGCAATGTGTTGTCGTAAGGAGTTCTTGTGCAAAACGGTGTCCATTAAACTGATGAGGCAATGTTACCTAAACCCAACCAGGAAGTAGCAAAACTGGTTTAGTAAAATGATATGTTATGGACTGACTGTAACCTGACTGTTTATTTTATACTGACACTGTTTCTCGGCACTCCAGCTTCCTCTCACGGTCCAAAAACATCCATGGAAGATGGATAAATTGATTATAGGAGTGTGTGAGTGTGGTTGTTTTTGTCTCTTGTGGGGCTGTAATGGACTGGCCACCTGTCCGGGGTGTACTCTGCCTCTTGCCCAGTGACTTCTGGGATAGACTCCAGCCCTCTGCAAGCTGGAGCAAGCCTGAACTGGATAAAGTGGGGATGGAAATGGATGGATGGATGGATGGAATTTGCACCCTCTAGTGGTCATATGAGTAACTGCATGTGATTGGTCAAAATTACCCTTCATGTAAAACCAACCAGGAAGTGATATGTGTTTTCGTAGAGTGTTGTGTCATTGACTGACCGTAACCCAAAGGTGTTTCTTCTTGCTGCCGGTGCAGTTTAGTGAACATGATTGTATGTTGAATTTAAGTTTATTATGAAGACATGACCTATTTGGTTGTTTTGATTGGAGGGCTTTTTGGGCTGCATTGGTTACAAATTGACCCTGGGTTGCAACTAATAATCACTGTTCAATAATGTTTTTTTTATTGAGCAATTCAACATTCTTTCTGAGTGGCTACTCATTTCAGGGCTGGTGTTACTATCTTTTTGTGCTTTTATAGCACAGCAGACAAAGCTGTCCTTAAAAATTGACAGTGAAATATTCTTGTTCGGTAAATTTATCTCATAGCGTTGCCATACCAGGCTGGAAACTCTGCCCTCCACATACCAAGCTCTGATGCAACCCACAGGCAACAGTCATAGTGTTATCTGGGTCTCGTATGGGTTTCCATACCATGTAATGGTGATACAGTGGTGGGGAAAGCATTGGCATTCATGTCCTAGGTCCGAATTATATATTGTGCATCAGCATGTGTATGTTTAGGTACAAACAACTTCAAGACATTCTTGGACTCTCTCTTCCAGTCATCATGGCTCCTAATAACTAGCTGGCTTGCCCTAGTTATGCACTGACACATATTCTCCTGAAGGATGTTTCAGAGGCGGAGGTGGCACCTTTTGATGAGTCAGAGTTCATCATCATAGTGCTTTTCCCAATCAGTGGAAAGAGAACAGATGAAGACAAACAACTTTGTTTTAAGAAGAGAAATAAATTGTTAGACTGGATTGTTAGCTGCAGATTATGAGCAATACTAGCTATGCTATTGGGATAATGTATTGACTACAGATTTGTCCTCTTCGCCGTAGAGGGCAGTTGTTTTTGGACTGGGCCAATGGGAGGCATTTAGATTTAAATTATTCATAACGACCTTATAACATTTTTTTCCAGTGAGAAAAAGACAGGGGGAGAGACAGCTGGGTGTGGCATGGCGATCAATGGACTTCTCAGAAGCGTAGCTCTGTCTTGTAACCGTCAGCTCCTTCCTGACGTGCCTCTTCTCCCTGTCTCCTGACTTCCTCTCACATCATATTTAATATGAGCAAGTGAAGGCTTTCATCCAGGAAAGCACTGAATGTTTCGTGGGGTTGCTGAAAGTTCTGTGGCTCACGGCACGGAAAGCAGACAGAGACAAACAAACACATGGTAGAAACACGCCCCACGGCTCCAATACCGATGACATTATTTATTTGTTTCTCTTTATATTCTTTTATGTATTTTTAATGCTTCTTACACTCCCTGCTGCAATGCTTTTATTTTATGTAAAGCACTTTGAACTGTTTGTACATGAAATGTGCTATATAAATAAATTTGATTTGATTTGATTTTGATTTGACACAACGGCTAGCTCAGGCAGCTGCCTGTTTTATACCCACACTCTTAATATATTTAATAATCTTGCTTGCTGAGCCCAAAGTAGAACAGAAAATAATGACTGCTAATTAAATGTTAATTTCTTCTCCACCCGTTTTATGCTTTCTCTGTCTCACAGTGTTATATTCGGCCTTTCTTTTCCCACTTTCTCAGTCAGACAGCATCACTCAGCATTCATGGTCTGACTGTGCACTGCAGCAAAATTTTAGGTCACAGGCATTATTCATAATACATTGACTTGGAGGGAAATCAGTTTCTGCCTCAATACCCTTTGTCATCTGATGGCAGATGAGAGCAGCCATCAGACAGAAATACAGTCTTCCAAAGAAAAGGATGTGTCGTGTTGACGGTCTGACAAGAAAAATGAGCTTTAAAGGAGACGTGTCATGCTCTTTATTTCAGGGTTTGACACAATTTTCTGAGCTCCTAATTTAATGTCTGTGACATGCTTTGGTGAAACTATCACAGAAATACAGCGCAACAGCTCCTTTTTCTCTCTCTTTTCATAGAGACCTATTTTCAAAAGTCAAGGTTTCAAAACCACTAAATCAATCCGTCACCATCCTGTGAAACATGACCTGTCAAAGACAGAAAGAAAGTACAGGAATCCCTCCGATCATGTTTTTTCGTGATCGTGTACAGTTGTTAAAATTGTGTGCAGCTGTTAAAAGTCTTTGTAAATCTTTTAAAACAGCCTGCTGGCTTTCTACTATTTTTACTGGCTGTATGTGTTGTCAGGAGAAAGAGCACAAGTGCGTGTGTAATGTTAACACGCGAGTCGACACGCTCACCTGTGCTCTTTCTGCATGTGCGCATCAACAATGAAATAAGAGAATCAAATCCAAACCTGGACTGATAGAGAAATGTGTACAAAGTTAGTATGTCTCCCAAAACCTTGTTGAGCTGCAGTTTGGTTTGGAAGGATGTTTTCAGACCCAGTGGGATGTAAACAAAGGGACACGGTCGTGTTATTTTGGAGCATATGTTAGACACCCAAACATATGGTCTCAAACTCAAAAAAGAGATTTTTTTTCCATAATATGTACCCTTTAGAAAATAACAGCGCATTATCATCTGTTTTTTCCAACGTTCGTGCACGTTCACACGCAGATCCACAAGTATTGCAGAAGGAAGTGTATTTGCGACTGCTGTCACCCTGATTTCTGGAATATTGATACTTATATTGGGAGCATCTGCAGTCGAGTGATGTACTTACTTGAGTTTGGTGGGAGGTTTTTTTTCTTGTTTTTTTTTTTTAACCAGTGAGCTCAAGGCCTCTCTTTCATCTAATTAACGGGATTGGCAAGCTGACATCATGTGTTCCCAAGAGACAGGCTCCACTTCAAAGAGTAAAAAGGGGAAAGCCATAAATTAGCATGACTGCCATCTCTAAGATGGTGGGTATCTTACCAACTGGCCTCTGTCACACAGATACAGTAAATGTTGCTTGTGGCTGTGGGGATTTTGCTCATATATTTCTTATTCTCATAGCTTTTAGATATAAATATATTATTATAAACCTGGTGTCAATTACAAGAGTTGTTGTTCTCAATTCTTATATATTGTTTTCTTCGAACAACAACGACAAAACTGAGAATAGTAAATAATTTAAGCTAAAAACTTGTTACAGCAATTGATTATTATTGCACAGCTGTTTCCCTGTGGAGCCGCTGTTCGTCTTTCTGTGGAAATGGGAAGAGTTGTTACCACGACTGCAACAGTGAATGACAAATGGAACTAGTCATGTTACTGGTAAATCAGCTAAGTCAGAAGTCCCGCTTCCATCTGTATGCGAAGGCATATGGGGATGTGTAGACATAACGCTGGTCCCGCAACAACAGGGTGTGGTCTTCTTGACTTTTCTCCTCCTCCAACAGACTTTCTTTCTGGGTATATCACGTTACTGCATCAAGCTTCATATGACTTGTCTCATTTAAGCCCCTCCCATGCATCTACCCCAGTGCCATTACTCACTTTGTTTGGGTGCAGTCTGGAGTTTTGATTGCCCGCTTTGTGGACTTGCTATCAAATTTGACTTTGCCCGATTTGGTTTTGTGAGAAAGGAGGAGAGAGGCCGGGGAGGGGGAGAGCATATGTGTGGTGCACTTTATGGCTCTGACCTTTCCTAAGCAGTCGAAGAAGGCTATATGACTTGACACGAGCCAATTTATCACTGCCTCTGCTTTGTATATTTATTCAGTCTTTTACACAAGCAGCACAAGAAGAACAGACATGGCAGACATGTAAGGTATTCACAGGTTGGCCATAACCAAAAACCTCCCACATGCAGGCTCAAATCTTTTCCTTTTTTTTTTATTTGGAAGTAGTTTTGTTCTTCGTTCTTTTGTTGAGTGTCATGTTTGTTGGCAGATTTACGCAACACTCTGTGTTGTCAGCGAACCAGGCAGCTCAGAAAAGTCTGCAACGACCTACTGAAAAGATGCTGTTGGTTTTTATTGTTCTGGTTGGGCAGACTCACACTCACCACCTAGTCTCTTTAACAGGGAACATACCATTCGAATAATATCTTCCATTTTTATCAGTAAGGGAGTGGGGGCAGGCAGCAAAACTGAATTTTCTTATGTTACAATCAGGCAGAGTTTGGTCACTGCAGCAGCTCGAGGGGAAAGAACGGATGAGCTGTGTGTGTATCTGTGTGCATATTCCCAGCCTGTTTACTCCGGAGTTGTTTTTAGCACAGAGTGTACAGAAATAACTCAGATTTCTGAATACGTTGCCCTCCAGGTGGTGTTTAACTCTGCCTGTGAGTCTAAAACACACCAACATGACGTGCGCTTGTCTTTAAAGCTGCAGTCTGCAGGATTTGTTGTTGTCATACATAAAGTCCTACTTTTTGGCATTTTAAGAGTCTACATGATGTATCAGAACGCTTGAAGTTGAAAACGGTGACCTCCGTAGTCGCAAAATGCAAGAAATGCTTATTTTTTAACCTAAAAATAAAAAGTTATTCAACTTCCTGTCCCGCCCCATCAAAACACATGAGAACTCGTGCAAGTCTACGTGCACGCCAGATTCGCGTACACGACTCCTCATTCATCAACTCACCTGTCATTTGCGATCATGGAATACACAGTAAGTAGACTAGCCCGTAATGAAGTTCAATAGTGGAGATAAATAAGCGTGGGGACGAGCCTACCTTGTATCGCGCGTGCACAATCGGTGATTGACAGGCAGCAGAGCCCAGCTCGTAAACCTGATTGGTTACCTCTTACCGGTCCGGTCTGCAATTTTGTAAACAAACCTGCTGGCTTTGGAGGGACCTAGCGGGACATATAGGGGACCTAGAGAACTCGTTTTTTTTTGTATTGGGGTATTTAATGTACTACTTTCAGAATCCCCGGACAGTTCCAGGCATTATGCTTGAAAAAGAGTTGCAGACTGCAGCTTTAAAGTAACTCTTGGTTGTCCTTTTCAATACTTTTAAAGTTTTTTTTCTTTGTTTTTTTTCCTTGCTCAGAGGTGGATTTGGATTTCTATACCACTTCCATGTTAAAGCATGAAGTACAAAAGTGGAGCCAGGATACTTGCACCATTAACTTTTATATGCTCAAAAAGTCATCTCTGTTTCACCTGTTTAATCCAAACTTCTTTATTTCAGCAATTGCCGAGTTGATTGTAATGAAACTTTTACAATAGCAAGAAACAAAAAAGGCTCTCTCTTTGGTTTTGTTTCTCCAGTAATTGATTTTAAAGTAGTAATTTATGGTTCATTATTTGATTCTAGGGGTTTATTGAAATGGGGGAACATGCTTCAATATTAAAAAAACAAAACAACAATTGTTTTGTCATACAGAGAACTGATGAATTGCCTGTTGTCACTTTTTTGTCTAAACGCTCAATTTTTGGCACCTCGTGCTTTAAGGCCCCCCACCCCAAAAGCCCCAGTCTTCTTTGATGGGTCAGCTGAGTTGTCAGAAATGGTGAGGTACATGCTCTTATTTCAACAAGTCCCCCCAATATGCTGTCCTGTAAAGCACGACCCGTACAAGAGGCAGAAGAGAAATACAACCCATACGAGCGTTTCCACATCAGAGCAGATGTCACTCTCAAGTATTTTGTTTAAGAAACCACAAAAATCCTAAAAGGTCGTGGAAAATGGGGTTATGGAGCAGCCAAGTGCTGCACTGTCAACCACAGGCCTTTATGTGACCTGAGATCGAGAACAACATAAAACACAAAACAAGGTGTGTCAGATAGAACAGGAGCGGTGTCTCCTGTAAAGGAGAAAGAATTTTGTCCGAACTTTGGGCTTTGTGCCCCAGCAGACTTTTCTCAAAAAGTCACGTAAAGCGACTTAAAGTAAAAAGAAAAAGTATTTCTGAGTGTGGAGCAATTGATAGGTGGCTGAAAATTGTGATTATAAAAAGTAGAAGCTTTAAGAAATCTAAATGACTTAAAACTCTTAAAAGAAGAAAGATCCTCCTCCCATTAAAACGTAGATACATTAATGAGGCCCGACTCTCATTGTAGGCAGAAGTTCACTTGGCAGCACTCAACAAATCAACAGCTGGATGCAAAACGTGCACACCGCCACTGTAGCAACATAAACAAATTGGATCACACAGGAGCAGAGGTAAGGACATTTTCAGTCTCAGTTTGCTCATTTACTGCCAAATCTGTGCATCACATTACAAAAAAACATGTGTTTTGATTCAGTAATGGCATTCTTCCAACATTACATGAAATATGAAAAGGCAGTTTACCTGCATATAGGCAGTCCATCAAAAATGCACCTATTTATTAGATTATTTTCAAAGCCACATATATTTGCTACATATGTAATGTGAATCTGGAAGTTGTGTTGTTCTTACAAAAACATACACGCGTGCATGACAATACACTTGCCAACACACTTGGCTACGCATATTCGCAGTTTGCAGTATTTGCACAAGCACTCACAAGGTTGTGTGATGGTCTCTGCGTCTCCCATATCTGTCTATCAAGGAATCTTAATGGGCCAAATAAAAGCCTTTGGATCTATAATATGGAAAGCAGACCATTAACCCCCTCCTTATGTGTTGGATGTTCCACGAAAACAACAGAAACAAGAGCTTGCATCAGCTTCTCTTTGGAGTCCTCTGTAATATGACTCTTAAATGGACAGTACGCACAGACACACACACTTTATGATCTATTCTCCATAATCTTATTATCTTGCATCAGGGATCAATAGAGGTTACTGACCATACATGCAAAGTCGTACTTTTTGCAGACAAGCAACTTTAGTGTTGTTGTTTGTGTGTGCACTGTGTTCGGTAGAGCTAACAGGCTGATCAATTGTAATAGATTTTGTCTGCTAGATCTGAAACTCAATGGGTCAGGAAATACAATAGTTGGTATTTTTTAAAGTCTAGATTTGCCTGCTGTGTACAGTATGTGGGATGTTTCAGTATCCAGTAGTTAGTTGCACTTTAAAATAACGGACATGCATCATTAACTATTCTTACAATGCCAGATATAAAACACAAAATCACAGCATAATGTGATTACATAAAAAGCTTTAAAGGTTGTTCTCTCGTTGTTTTTTCTTTTTCTTTATATTCCAGAAATCTCCACTTCTGTGGCACTCACACACCAACATTACCAGTTATGTCTCTCTTTCTATTTTGTAGTGGATTGCATTGACATTGTTCATATCTCATTCAGTTGGATTTAGAATATTTTTTACAAAAAAAAAACTATTTTGCAAATTATAAAGTATCAAGTCACAAAATGCCTTCGGGCATATCAATAATGGCCCCTTACATTGACCAGCACCTTTATCAGTGCCTTCGCAGCTAAATGATGAGATGTTATGTTTAATGTCATTGAAATGCACTCCGATAATACTTGTCAGTGTGACGGTAAGTAAATGGCTACCTTTAATCTTATTGTTGCATTAGTCTGTGTAATTTTTTTTCTTTACCACGTATTTTCAATGATGCCCCTGGAGGGGCCAAAACACTGGGTTGGTAAGCAAGAGCTTTGACTCTACACTAGAAAAAATCTAAATTTTGCCAAGTATATTTGCCTCATTTCTAGTTAAAATATCTCATTACACTTGATATAAAACAGAATTGCCTAACAAGTACCATTTCAGCAAGATATAGGGGACTTGTTTTAAGACCATACATCTTGAATATCTTGTTAAGTGAAATCTTGACAAGCCGATTTTCACTAGTTCCATTGGCAGATTTTTTGTTGCTTATTTCAAGCTAAAACGTCTTGTGTTTGTTGTTTTTTTACTTATTTTTAGAGGGGCATTTGTTCCAGTGTAATAGGTTGACAAATTGTAACATGACTCATAAACGTTGCTTTAAACAGTGTTTGGATTTCCAATTACGTAAAATGTATGCAAAGTGCTGCATGTTTTAATACCTCATTTGCATTTTTCAGGCACTTCATTTCAGGGACAAAATAATTGGGAATTGTGAAGAGTTCACTATATTATCCTGTTCTGTCTCTTCCTAGATTAGCACATAAAAGAACATTTCAGCAGCATCACACTTAAGTGTTTTAGGCTCTTTTGCCCTGCTACAACCGTAATTCATGCGATGGCATTCTTTTGTTATTTGTTATTTATTCCATCTATTAAGTTGAATCTGAGATCCACAGATGTTTGCCCGTGTCTCCAGCAGAGAGTGCTAGAGGAATAGAGTGCAGTAACAGATTAGTGCACTCCCCTCTAACCGCAGGATTGCCGTGTAACTAAATGAAGCGCTGGTTTTCAGTGCACCAGAGTAAAACATTTTAGACTCGCTGTGGAGTGATTCAGCAGATGTGTCCCATTCATGATTACTAGAAGAAAGTAATGTTGCTGATGCTGTTGTCCTTGTTGATTGAGCCTGTTAAACATATCAGGCAGAATGTGTGAACAGAAATAGAGGTGTGAGATAGTGCCCCTGTCCCTGGTGCTGAAATTTCAAACTGCTAACATTAGGCTAAGTGCTTTGACTGAGAGAGACCTTGACAGCTATCTGCTGGTGGTGGACACACACACACAGATGCATGAGCTGTCAAGTTATATTCCTAGGCCACTTTCCACACATGCAGGGGGAAGCCTAAACATTGCAGGAGTTTGGGAGTTACTTCTTTGCGCTTGCTGGTGCCCCATTGGACAAAGGGATGGGTTCTGCTTTCACAGATGGATCACTAGAGGCCGTACCCTATATGACCCTGCTTTCAAACCTCTCTTTCTTTTCCTCTTTTAACCTGATCATTTAGATTTTTTTCCCCCATTAAATGAACCTTTTCCAACCTTCTCCCTTTCTTCCTTAAGGTTGCAGCATGGTGTAATGAAATTAAAAACAATGCATCAAACAGCTATAGAGCACAACACTGTGAAATTTTATTTGCTGAATAAACGTGCGTAAATCTGCTAACATCTCATGTATTTCACCTTTAAGACGGAGATGAGCAACATTTTTTTGCCGGAGGCCCATATTGAAGTAGTAATTAAAAGGCCTCACATATCAGACAGTTGAACTGAAACAGTCGCTCATGCTAGCTGCTTACGTCATACAGTCCTCAAAAAATTCACTGCCAGGGGAAGCCAGGCTCTGTTTCTCAAGCTTATGTAACGGCATTTATCTTGTTGATCATTTGTGGATTTCGGACTGCTTGAATAAGGCGTGGGAATTTTTGTTGCTGTGTTAGTTTTTTGACCAAGCTCTGCTTTTATTTTCTTTGATTATTTAACATCATTCTTATTTTCATTTTATTTAATGGACATTTTCAAGCCCTTTCTTCTCTCATCCTCACGGTGACTTTCCTGTTGTTTTGTTCTGATCCACTTTTAGCCTTTAAACTCTCACACTGTTTAGTTTTTTTTATCTCGATGTGCATTTTGTATCTGTATCTTATTTATTTGTATAGACGTTTTTGTAACAGGATCCGCATTTAAATATCTATTCTCATGATGAATCTCTAAATATTTGAATTTGACATTTAAATATGACATTTTGAATATTGAAATAAGTCAATTTGGTCACTCCACCCTCCCGCCTCATCTCCTGATGTGTACCTCTTTCACTCATGCAGAGCGCTGCCACAGCAGCTGTGGCACGCAGCCTCTCTAAACAGCTTTCACAACAAACACTTTCCTGTGACTGCAGGTCACATATTAAGCAACTATCACATTCATGCTTATACCAGCACACACACACACACACACAAAAGCATATTTCATTGGTACATCTGTTCATACAGAGGACAGTTTTCATGTACATCTGGTCTGGATCATTCCCTGTATTTGTGTGTGTGCACATGTGTGTGTGGGTGGTTTTGTTGGGATATGTGGTGTGTGATTGGATGGATTTTATTCTAATCATTCAACAGTTTTCAGTCATCGTCTCCCTTTCGTGTGCTTGTGCACATTAGATAATGTATATCCATTTGGAATTTATGAGCGAGCGGACCCGTGTTTTGCAGCGCATGAGGACATCTGGCTTCTTCTTTTTTTTGTTCCAGAGGAGAGGGGATTTTTTTCGGGGCATTTTCTTTAGTTGAGGATTGCCACCAATTTAAAGGTGGTGTTGTTTTGATCATGTGGACATGATCTACCTGCATAATGTTTATGCGGCGTGAATCTTTATTACTTTTCATACATTCAAATACTTTTTTTATGGTAAAAGAATTGAGGTACTTTTAGTGCCTGAGAGGATCACGGTGTATGAAAGTTAATAAAGTGAATCTTCAACACCTTGTAAAACCATTTTTTGGGACAGAAAGAGGTAGAAGAGTGAGGTCATGGCTCATGCTGCAGCACATCTGAAGAAAGCTCGTGAGCTTGAGCTAAATCCAGAATATAGAGCTCTACAGAAAGCCAAGGAGAAGAGGAAACGGCAGCGGGAAAAAGTTGAGAGAAAGCGTCAGGTAAAACGGATTTAAAATACTTGCAATTTCCTCAACAAACGCTTGTAGGCTCGATACAAGTATTGTCCAAGGAGTCTGTGGGAGAGGGCTGTGAGGGTTGTCCAAATGTGATGGGACAGGGTGCAAGTTAAATGAGAATAGTTTAAAATTTTAAAAAAGGAAAATCAAGTCAATTGTTTTAACATCTTCATAGATATTGTTTTGGTGTTTTAGCTTCTATTAGACAGGGTTACCTGTTAGAATGGCGAAAGAGAGGAAATGACAAGGCAGCAAAGAGTCCAAACTGGAATCAAAACCAGGCTGCTGCAGCAAAGATTTAGCGTTTGGTTTATTGGGTGCATGTTCAACCTGCTGAGCTACTATTGTAACATGGCAAAGCAGAATCAGTTCTATGTAGTTCCTGAACAACATTTGCTTGCCCTCAATTGTACACCAAACAAATTAAAATGCAGGAATACTCGAGAAGTTTGGATACTGAACATAACTTAGCATAGTGTCCTCACATATGTGCCCACCTTCAGTTGAGCAATTGAACTAAATTTTAGTTCTTCAGCAGTTGCCGGGGCTTTGCTAATGTGTCTGTTGCTTGTCTAGGGGCACTGCCAAAAATTTTGAGTTGAATAAACTTTAGTTCCACATTATATTGATTAGTCTTCAGATCTAATGAGTGCAGACATGTTTGATTAGAGTAGCTTTTTACTTTTGAGACAGTTACTTTTGGTAAAATGGTAGCAAGCTGGCATTGTGCCTTTAAGTGATGAATGGCCATCATTTAACGCCTGGATGATGGAGGTTTTGCCGTCTCTGAGAAGGAACTCGTGATCTCATCTTGCTGGTTCTTCGTGACTTGCCTGACCAAGGCCTTTATTATCTAATTACTCAGTTTGGCTGGATAGTCAGATCTCGGAAGTCTGTTGTTGTTACCAATCTTTGTCCATTTTAGAATTTTTGAGGCTTTTGTGATCAGTGGCATTTTCAGTGCTGAGAACAATACCGAGAAGAGTTTTGATTTCCACCCTATGTCAGCAGACACTTGGACAGAGTAAAGTGTATAATCCAGTATCCTTCGCTGCTTGGCTGACTCAGGATCAGTTAACACATATCCTGTAGCTTACAGCTACTCCTCTGTCTCTCTGATTCGTAGTCGTGTAGTTTTCTTGGCCTACAGATAAGTGTGACATGTGGACAAGCTGACACGTAAAAACACTGAGACTGAAAAGCACTCCTTTGCTCAGACACACCTGACTGCATCTGTAATCAGATATCAGTTTAGAAAGGATGGTCTGTGCCATATTCCTCCTGAGCAACATAACTTCAGAGCCCTGGCAGAGTAAACTTACCACACATATACACACCACTCCTGTATGCTGTGTATGCATTATATACTGACTGAGACTTGAAAGCACACTGAAACAGGGGTTAGAGTGCTTCTTCTGCTAATAATCTAAATGTTTCCTGTTAATATAGAGCACATTATGTGAGAGGAGTTCAGTTTGGATTTAAGTGGATCACTCAAGATGAGTTTGGCATAGCAATTAATATTAGATTACATGCCAGAAAAGTTAGTTAAATTGGATCTGCCGTGTTTTTGCTGGACTTCCGTCTCTCCTTCCTGACTCTTGGATTTTCTGGGGGAGCAATGCAGGCCGCGCAGACCACATTCTGACTGCAACACAGCTGTCATGCACCCCGCCTTGGTCACACACAGCAAGGGGATGGGGACTTGGTTGAACTGATGATCTGTAATGGTAAAAATAGCCCAGCGGGAGAGACTGTGAGTGTTAAATGTTTATGTCTGCAGTTGTTAGCCTACTGAGTTTGAAGAAAGCTAAAGGAAGAGCACATGGGTTTGGATTAGATGCAGCACTCAGACTGAAACAGAGCCAGAGGTGTCAAAGGCTGAGGAATAGAGTTATTGGAAGATGGAAAGGGATATGGTAGTGTTAATGGAGAAGAAAGTAAGATTTGTTGGAACGTTAAGAAAGTTTGGACGAAGCATTTGATGCGCTGTAGGACTGACTCATGCTGACAGTCATCAGGGAAATAGAATGGAAAGGAGTTTTATCTAGTGCAAAGTGGACTTTGGTGGACCATGCAATTCTATATCGTCCTAAAGTGAGTTAAGAGGAGCATAATAATCAGGTATAGTTAGGATATTCATATCTGAGTTGGATTGTAACTATGGGTAATGCAGCAACATGCAAAGCCTGCGGATCAGATAAAGCATTGAAGCCCAATGGGAGTGACAGTGACCTAGACCAACACGCTGATTACTACAAGCCTGCTAACTCTGGACCTGAGGGGGATTATTTACTGGTAAGAGGTGGAAAAGCTGTGTCTCTGCTGCTTTAATGACTTATGCATTTTGTGATACATGAATTGTGCTGTTGAAGAGTCCTTTTACATATCTGCTGTTAGAGTATCTTTATGTATCTGTGTGTGATTGTGTGTATTTATGTGTGGTGACCCCTCATGTGGGAGGTTTGACCTGTGATCCTTCACAGGGGTGTGGCCTCATGCCTGGCTTGTAGCGAGAAGCTCATAGCGCTCATTAACACGCGGTTGTGTTTGACTAACACATTATTACCTTAACCATTAAAGAGGATAAAACCTTGTAAACACTCTCTGAAGTCAGGGTACCCAGTAGTTGTTCACGTTATTGTGACATTCTGTAGCACAGTGACGTTCATCTTTATGATTTCTAACCAACAATTCTACTACAGGGAAACATGCCGTCATTCATTAATTCGCTGCTCTTTTCCCCGAAAGCGACATTAAAACCAACAAGCTTTTGATTTTTGATTGATTTATAAAATCAATCAAATGTTTTTAGACACCAAACACTTTTTTTGTCGGGGACATGTATAAACACATCCACACACCATAGCAAGATAAATACTTGCACTGTCTTTGATTAAAAAAAATTCAGTACATCTGATTTAATATGTAATTTTGTTTAAATGAATCACAGCTGTTTAGAAATTTTTTAATTTTTTTCTGATATTTCAGTTTATTACTTTCACCTTACTTTCAGAACTGTAAAACATGTTCTGTTTATTGCTATAGTGAAAAAAAAACATCTGGTGGAATTGATTCTCCTTGATATCAACGTAGGCTTCTAAATCAGATCCACTCTTGGCCTTTAAACTCTCACACTGTTTTGGAGAGTTATTTATGGCCTCTATGAGATATGCAACTGTGGAATGTTCAAGGAGGGGTTGATTTTGAATACAGCTCAGATGAAAAAAAACACGTGGACGGTGCTGTCCTTCTGTTACATCCTTTTAAGAGTAGGAAGAGTGGGTCACCATTTTTGCTTGGTTCGGTGTTAAACTTTCATTTCAGTGGTTGTATACACAGAAATCCAGTGAAACACAGACCTACCGTGCTCACAGCTATGGATTTGAACTCGTACAATTAATGTTAATCAGAACATTTTTGTGTGAAGGTTTGATGTAAGGTTGAGGGTCTGCTGGAAGTGAGTGGTCATGTAATGTGATAGAGATGTGTTT
Source organism: Odontesthes bonariensis (assembly GCF_027942865.1). Classification (NCBI taxonomy): domain Eukaryota; kingdom Metazoa; phylum Chordata; class Actinopteri; order Atheriniformes; family Atherinopsidae; genus Odontesthes; species Odontesthes bonariensis. The sequence continues at coordinate 8,865,140 of NC_134509.1, forward strand.
TAGCTGCTCTGTGCCGATATATAATGGGTCATTTTCACATTCAGACTCTATTACAAGCAGCCTGCCTTTCAGAAAACCACGCAGCACTTCCTAAACCCTGTATATTAGCTTTTCGCATGAAATTGATGTTTTTATGCTGATGCAAAATGGGCAAACATCTAAATTCCACTGCACAGCATTTTTTTTTTTTCTTTAGCACAAGTTCTTGTGTTTACGTTGAATCCACCTAGATTAAGTTTATCAAAACAAAAAGAGAAATATGGCTGTTGTCATTAGAAATGCTCATATTTCTCGTGTTTCAGTTTCTAATGTTAGCCTGATATCTGTCTTCCCCTCCCCAGTCTGACAGTAACACCAGTTTTCTCCGCGCTGCTCGAGCAGGAAACACCGACAAAGTCCTTGAATTCCTCAAAAATGGAGTAGACATCGGCACCTGTAACCAGGTAAGAAAACCTCTGACAAACCTCAACATGATCTACATTTGGTTCTCAACACCGGTACTGTTTCTGTTGCTGTGTGTGATCTGCACTTTTTTCTCCCCTCCTACTTTAACCCTGTGATGTATACTACCTCGATCTCTCAGAAGATGCTAAAAAGATGCGAATAAGACATAACTTTGAAGGGAGTTATTCAACTGACTCGAGACCTCAAGACAGAAATCTAGTGCTTCTTATAACTAATAATAGCTAATGTGGGATTTCAGTCTGTCACCCACACTGGAACAGTAACGGTGATGCTAGAGTAAGACCGTTACATAAAGCCTTCTCTTGCACGTTCAGGAAATTCTTAACAGGGTTCAAGTTGAGACTGTGTGGTGGCCAAACCACGTGTGAAAATGATGTCTCGTGCTCCCTTAACCACTCGTTCATACTGGATTATGCAAGTGCAATCAGGCAAGAAAAAAACTTTTGAGGTAAAGGAAAATCTGGTCACTCTGTATATTGAGATGTCAGCTGACGTCATACTTTGGGCACATAATGTTGCCTCCACAGGCTTGTACAGTAAGCCGTATGCATGACGGCTGCTGTACCGCTGCTCTTCTTATCCTAAAGTGCCCATCACTCTGAAACAGAATAAAGTAGATTCATCAGACCACGTGACGTTTTTCCATTGGTCCGCAGTCCGATATTTATCCTCCCTAGCAAATTGAAGCTTTTCTTCTTTTCTTTTTTTCTTTTGGATAAACCTCATGATAAGTGGTTTTCTAAAGGCTCACAGTTGTTACGTCCATACACTTGAGTTCTCTTTACATTGTGCATTTGGAAATGCTCTTACTTTAACTATTAAACACTGCCACGAGTTCCACTGTTGATTTTTTTTACATGTCAGTCATCTCTGAATACAATCATTTAAAGGACAAGACCGTTTTTTGACATTGGGCCCTTGATTTCACATTATAACATGATGTTCTACTCACCCCTGCTTGTTGTTGGTAATTTGGAGCTGTTCCGAAGATATTCGAGAGGCGTCTGGCTGCTCTCTTGAGATATTCGGCCATGAAACGGTTTCCTATGGGCAACGTTATACAGGCACAAACTATGCTGTTTATAATTTATTAATTACTGTACATTAGCACTGATAACGTGGAGGTGCGTCGCTTACTTAAAAAAATCCGGTTTACTGTAATTTTGAATTTTTGTCGTAAAGTCTGTGTGTGTTTGTCTGTGGGCTGTCTGTGGTAGTAGCACGATGATGACGTCAGTAACACCCACTTTACGACAAAAATTCAAAATTACAGTAACCCGGATTTTTTTAAGTAAGCGTCATCAGTGCTAGTGTACAGTAATTAATAAATTATAAACAGCATAGTTTGTGCCTGTATAACGTTGCCCATAGGAAACCATTTCATGGCCGAATATCTCAAGAGAGCAGCCAGACGCCTCTCGAATATCTTCGGAACAGCTCCAAATTACCAACAACAAGCAGGGGTGAGTAGAACATCATGTTATAATGTGAAATCAAGGGCCCAATGTCAAAAAACCGGTCTTGTCCTTTAAGATGGCTGGCACGTGTTGGCCAATTCAGACACCTTTCAAAATAATGCATTCTCTCGCCCCTGCAAATTTCCAAAGGCTTGACATCAAAACATAATGCAGAGACACAAAGTCATGTAAGCACTTGGTTTTGAGGTCTTTTGAGATCTAAATTTGAACTAATTTTTCATTAATTGTGTTGTTATCAATTAAAAAAGGATGATGACGGTATCCAGGTTTGGACAAAGAAATCTAGCCGTGCTACAGTTAAATAATCAATCTTGTTTAAGGGTAAAATAATTTCTTATGTATTGAGTAGACAGTGCAGAATACAGCTTACTTGTATGTAATTCAAGTTTTACCCTCCGAATCTGCCTGAATTGGATACATATTCTTATTAAAACGCAGCACATGTAATACAAACCAGGGGTCTGCTTTTCAAACCAGTTTAAGCTAGTCTTCGCTCTGCTGTGTCATAGTGGCATCACAGAATTTGGCTCGCTCAGCACATGCCTTAACATACCAGCACTATAATGACCACCACCATTTCTATAATTGTATCCCTCCACCACACCCATCCCCCCCCATCAATCCCTGTTACATTTGCGGGGGGGTCTGTGCCCTACTGACAGCTGCTCTCAAGCCCACCCCCCCTATACCCACCCTCAGGCGCATTCCTTCCCCCTGCAGCTCTGTCATCCCCTCTGTCGCATTATGATTTAGCAGTCACAAGGCAGCTCAAAGGAGGATGTTAAGTGAGCCTATGTGTTGTGTGTGAGTGTGCATATGTTTCACGCTACTGTCTCATTGCTGTTGGCCTTTTGTAATTCTGTGAAAAATTAACAGCAACTATTTATAAGTCGGACTGAAACTGGCTGGTCGCGAGCAAGTAGCAGGTGACCACTCATAGCGCTACTATTTGTTGACATAGAGACAGTGAGTTTTGTTTTGTTCAAGGCTGACTATACATGGCTGTGCTTGTGTACATACACACACACACACACAAACTCCATGTCCTGCAACAGGAGAGCTCTGCCCTTGATAGTATTTCAAAGTGTCAGATGATCAAATTTGAGACCTTGTCAGGTGATCGAAAGTTTGGCTGACATTTTCATGTGTATCTCAGCGATGCCCTCATTTAGTGTTACTCTCTGTATGGGTTTGGAGGCCAATAAACTGTAACATAGATGTTATTTTGTTTTTCGGTAATGATATTAGGCACATGTAAACACCCAACCTGTTCATTTCAAATTGTTTTGGAGAGCTGATGAGTACAGATCAAGCTGAGGTTAGAAATGTAAAACACAGATCTACAAGCCCTCCATTTAAATGAATGTTTTTACGTGTTCTCATGTGTGCTTGTGGTTTCACAACAACTTCAAGCGGAAAGGACATTTTGGGTGTAGTCAAACTGAAGTATATCTGTACTCACGTTAGCACGATGGAACTAATCCAGTAACAGGTTAACCTGAATCGTCTTTAGTGTTGATGATAGCTGAGAAGTTGTCCTTTTTAAGACATCAAGTCAAACACAACAATCAGTGGTTTTACTGTCCTCAAAGTGATATTGAATCTAAATGAATGTAATACCAATTTCTACAACCACTTTAAAACTACAGGTCCACTTCCCAAGGAAATGAGAAAAGTAATATTAGGGGAAAAGCACTTCATATGCACCTGCAAAGTCATTATCAGTAATAGCACCATCAGCAACGTAGCCCGCAGACTCACTGATGGTAAGAACATCACAAGGTATGAAATCAGACCAATCTAAATCGCATTGCCTAGCTTATTTAAACCTGAACTTCAGCAGTGCGTTCATTTGTAACTGAAGAGTCCAATCTTAGAAAGCAGCAACTGAATAGTCACTGGCAGAGTCTGGTGCCAACGGCAGGGAGCCTTCCACACAAGCTAAAGAGAAGGAAAGAGATATATTTTGAGTCTGCCAAAGGCACAGTCATAATAGTATGCCTCTCTGTTGAACTGATTTTATGAATGAGGCTAACAAATACATATAACTGTCTTAGTAGAAAACTTCTTTTCCAGTTTCCAGTTTTCAAATGTCTTTGTGAATGCTACAGAGAGAAAAAGAGGACGCTCCATTCTGTGTTTATTATAATAGACTTATCTGTTTGTGTATTTGTGTGAGAGATTGTGCCCGAGCTGTGTGTGCTTTTGTGTATATGAGCTGTTCTGCTCCACAATTGAAGGCCAGACCTTTTCTCTAATCTACCGCTGTGTTAATCCTTTGTGAGTGATATTAGTCTTTAAGCTGCATGCATTTATTTTATTTCCTCTTTTTTTTGCGCCCGAAATTTATTTTCATGTGTCACTTGTGTCCTTAAAGCAACACCACATAAATATGACCACTTGGGTCAATGGTCAAAAGGAGCGTAAAGATTCATTTGCGCTGGACGGAGGTCATCGCATTCTGTCCTGCGGGGGGAGCTTCAAACTGCTGAGGCTGAACGTCCATTAGCTAAATGAAGCTTTCACTTACAGTTCAGCCCAGAGCAAAAGGAGCTTTAGATCAGTTTGTGTGACAGAGTGTGTACATATGTGTGTCTGTTAGTGGTTATGCTTGTCTCTCTTGGAATACATAATGGTTTAAATGTGATTGAAACACTCTAAAAAGATTGCATCTTTTTTTGCTGTGTCAGGGTCCGCCATTTTACATCTGACGCTAACACAGACTCTCCCGCTTCTTCAAATGTCAGCAAAGAGCATCTGGTCCCTTGTTTGGCCATTATTTGATTTCACTTGTCGTGACAATGTCCCCATCTGACTGGCAGATGCACCCACTTCCTCTGTCATAATTTCTGATTTACTGAGGCGATGACACTTGAAGCTTTTGCTGTTTGACCTGACAAAGTGATGAGCATTTCTCCAAAGCAAAGTGAGACAAACATCTCAAGCTCGGGATATGCGCACTCATCACAGCAAAAGAAAGTGTAAATGTGCATAAATCACAGGGCAAAGACACAAAGTAAAACACACTTGAAAAGCAACAACAAGTAGCTACGAGCTAACTTACAGCAGTACTGTGTATGGTACTTGATATTTTACTTTTAGCATCATTTTTACCCTTTAAAGTCATATCATATGGCCTCAACTAGACACCCTCTTGAACACTTTGGCCTTCCAGGAATGCCCACTTCATTCTCCTTTTGAAAGCTTGACATTTTCAGTGGCTTCTAAAAATGACTATCTATCTTTGTGTGTGTGTGTGTGTCCCACGTAGTGTCTATGACTGAGCAGAAACATTACACCCTGTTGCCTGTTTGACATTTGGCAACTCAGAGAGCAAGAGAGAGAGGGGCTGTGCGTCTATTTTTTTAATTGTGTGTATGTGCATGTTGCACATGCAGCAGAGAAGGAATCAGAAGTGTTAGCAGCAGAACAGCTCCTCTTTGTAATCCGGGCCGCCTCACTGAGTCTGCAGAAAAGGGGGTAGTCAAGGCGGAAGGCGGAGAACTGAATGGTGCTTGATCGCCTTTAGATCCACTTTTGAGCACCATTTAAGAAGGCAGAAGATACAGACACAGAACAAACTGACAGGAGAGAACACTGAATATGCATAGTTGCTTTTAAGGAGCAGGGAATCTGAAGGATAAGCAAACACTTTCTGTCTACCTTTCAAAAGGACACAGTGCGAAATGGAAGAAAAGGAGGATGAGGTGAATCTTTCTTCTCTGTCCACGTATCTCTGGATCAGAGGAGATACGTGTGCATGTGTGTTGAATGAATAGATCGTTTGTGTTGTGAGTGTGAAACATTTAGGCTCTGCCCTCCTCCTGTGCTGCTACTTACGTGCATATCTGTTTTGATGGATCTGAGGCCTTTGATGTTCCCAGAGGGGAAGAAACTGCTATTTTTTCCATGACAGATGCAGCACTTTCTGAGTAAAGATAGCCTAAATCATCTCTAGATTTTTGACTCTCCTGAGTTTGTCTGGTTTGAAAATGGAAGCATGAAATGCTGTTTTTACCTTGCGATATATACAAAAGAGTAAAGGTTCAGTCGGTGGACAACAAATACAATAACATGTACAAGATAGTGCAACTTGGATTATTGCTGCTCATTTCACTCCAGATTTAAACCAAGATTTATCTTGTGTAGTCTCAACAATTTTATGATATTCAAATATGTAGGTATGCATGTATTGCAGGAATATTATATTTCAATGCACAGGATTGTACTGTTGTTATCATGTCTATTTCCTGTATAAAATGCCTCCAATGATGTTTGAATGTATGTTTCCCCAAAGTCTGCAATCTGACACTTTATGTTTGTAAAGTAAATCCATGACTATCTTGAAGTTACATCATAATTAATTTGGCTTATCTGTTTTCTTTTGAGTGTAATGTTAATGTTTTCTTTCCAGAACGGACTCAATGCATTACACCTGGCAGCTAAGGAGGGACACAAGGATTTAGTGGAGGAACTGCTGCAGAGAGGAGCACCTGTTGACTCATCCACCAAGGTGCAAACACAAAATAATTAGTGTTATGATGAAGGTTGCTCTGTATCAACTTTCCATCAGCTGATAGCCTGCATGGGCAAGATAAAAGATCAAATGTCAAAGAAAAAATAAAGGAGGGAGGAAGAAGAGTTTGTATTACTTTCTTAAATTCGCTCCAGTCCTCTGCTTTAAAAGTGAGGGAAGTGGGTCCAAACTTGCATCATATATAGATATTCAACCTTAAGTTTAATGGAGCAAGTGTAATAAGTGAGTGTGTAATATATGCTGTTGTCAAGCTGCTCGCTACGACTCAATGACTGTCTCGTACTTCACATTTAATAGCTAGCAGTGAGTGAACAGCTGAAATGGAATCTGTCACTATGCTGCTTATGTCCTTGGACTGACATAAATATACACTCTGTGGCGTTTCATTGTAACTCATGTCCTGAAAATTCCAACAACTATGTAGTTTGGATTTTGACAAAGAGATATTAAAGGGGGCATGTCATACCAAATTTTAAAATATTAATCTTAGGTGCCATTTATACTAATCTGTTTCTATATCGTTTCTATCGCGGATGCATTGTCCATTTACATGAAAATACTGGAATACGACTTCATAGGTGGAAGGATTCAAAGACGCCGGAGCCCACATAAGCATTCGCATACGATGCTGATTTTAGCAGTTGTAAACGGTGAAAAACGAGGATCCGCAGTGCTGAGCTCTAGCTACTGCGGACGTACTCCTCCCTGATTCGCTAGGCTGGTATCGTTGGTCATGTGACTTGAGTGCTGGGAAACTAAAAACAAACAGGCGTGCTTCACTTCAGTTACACACTTCCTTTCTATTCGTGTCATCGAGAAGAATATGGAAATCATGGACAACCACGATCAGCATGGGAGCCTGCTCCATGTCCTACTGCTGGTAGTACGCTGTGCACAACAATACGTGGCAAGGAGGCGCCAGATTCAACAAGCTTTTATGATGAGAACCCAGCCACTGCAGCAACGCAAGCCGTACATGGAGCGCCGCTTTTGGTTAGACCGGGAAGAAGCAGCGCATGGTGGGACAATTTCGTGGACCAAGTTGTTGTCGCCGAAGAATAAATAATAAAGAATAAATAATAAAGCATAATAAATAATAAATAATAAAGCAAGGGCGATCATGTGATGTGATGGCTGATTAGTCATGTGACTTGCGAATCAGCTGATCCCCGTTTGTGTGTAAATGTAAATAGTTTGCAAGACGCAGACACGAAGAAATGGTGAAATGAATTAATGTAAACAGAGCCTAATTCTCACACGTCCATATTATATGACTTTCAAGTGTCAGCTGAAAACGTAACACAGCATTCTATCTCCGTGTCTCTAATACCCCAGGTTTCTGTTCTAAACATCTTTCCCAGTGTCTGTGGCTTTAAATGCAAATTAACAGCTGTTGTTTACGCCTCGCTCTCAAAGAGAGCTGTACCTCTCCTTCTGAATGATGCTTGATTAGATCAGTTGTCCCACTCTGGTAGCAATCCTGTCAAATTGTGCATTTATAGGTTCTTAAATGGCTTGTGTATGACTCCACAACTTTGTCCTCATTCAGTGAATGAGGATCTATGAATATGACACCACCCACCTCTCCACCTACCAGCTTAAAACTCTGTTTTCCCTATACAGTCGTATGAAAAAGTTTTTGCACCCCTGACTATTTCCACTTTTGTCATTTATAAATCATTGGGTGTTTGTATCAGCAACTTCATTTAGATCTATGAAAAAAACTGATGGACACAGTAATATTTCAGTAGTGAAATGAGGTTTATTGGGTTAACAGTAAATGTGCAATATGCATCAAAACAAAATTAGACAAGTGCATTAAATGTAGGCACCCCAAAAGAAACATCACATCAATATTTAGTAGAGCCTGCTTTTGCAAAAATAACAGCCACTAGATGCTTCCTATAACCTGTAATGAGTGTCTGGATTCTGGATGAAGGTATTTTGGACCATTCTTCCTGACAAAAGTTCAGTTAGGCTTGATGGTTTCCGAGCATGGGCCGCCAAATCATCAAATCATCCCACTGATTTTCAATCATATTCAAGTCTGGGGACTGGGATGGCCATTCCAGAACATTGTACTTGTTCCTCTGCATGACCACCTTAAATACCTTCTCTCGTGATTGGATACACCTGTCATGAGTTTCAGTTTTGTGATCCAATTAATCAGTGTTAAGCAGTTACATGTCTTCAACTCAATAACATGAGAGGGGTGTCCAAATATCTGCAGAGCATATTTTTTAAATTTGATTTAATTTCATACAACTTGCTATTGCTACACTAAATGTCACCCCAGTACTCAGCTTTTATTAGAAAATGAATGACATGCCACTGTGATCATTTTCTGTGACGACAGAGTCAGTTATTATGCAGCTTCAGAAGGGTGCCCAAACTTTTTCATACGACTGTAGGTTATACGTGACTTGGCCAGTTCTCATAGGTTAGCTTAGGAAACTCCTGCCAACCAGCCAAAAGACGCAGCTTCAAAAACTTAATTTTTATCAGTCACTTAATTGCAAGTTTCAAGTCCTATTTGATAAAAAATAATGTTTGTTTTGGAAATGATTGTATGATCCCATCCACAGTAATATAGGCAATAGAGTGCCAGGTGAAACTACCTTATTTTACAGGCACAATTTCTGAATCTTCAATGTTTGTTCTTTGTCTCTGTGTGGAAATAGCAATTGATACTTCCACAGTATTCAAGTAATACTCCGGACCAAAAAATGAAAAAAAAAAGAGATTTCTGTGTCCCATCACACATTTTATATCTGCACCTTTATCGATCAACTCAGATTTTTAACATGTTAATCCTAACCCAACTTGGTTGTTGCTCTCAATCTGTCCTTTTCTTTGCAGAAAGGAAACAGTGCCCTCCATATTGCCTCACTGGCAGGACAAAAAGAAGTAGTCGGACTTTTGCTGAACAGGGGAGCAGATGTCAATTCTCAGTCACAGGTGAGAATGTTAACAATTATTAGAAAAGGAAATGCATTCAAAAGTTTACAGCCAAGAACAAGATGTTAACTTCTATTGAACTGTATGTACAGAATGGCTTCACTCCACTCTACATGGCAGCCCAGGAGAACCACTTGGAGGTGGTGCGATACCTGTTGGAAAATGAAGGGAACCAAAGCATCGCAACAGAGGCATGTTTGAGTGTGAAATCCCTATATATGTATAAACGAGTTCCTCTGTTTTTTCCCAAGTAAATTGAAACCATCTTTTTTTTTTTCACATGCTTTTCTAGGATGGATTCACTCCTCTTGCTATCGCTCTCCAGCAGGGCCACAACTCAGTTGTGTCCCTGCTTTTGGAGCACGACACAAAGGGTAAGGTCCGCCTGCCTGCTCTGCACATAGCAGCGCGCAAAGACGACACCAAGTCTGCTGCACTCCTGCTCCAGAATGACCACAACGCTGATGTCCAATCTAAGGTGAGGGAGGGAACCAAAGAATCTGTTTAAAGGAGGAGAAGGTTTATAGAGATAAAGGGAGAAGAGAAACAGAAGGAAGGAGAGGGTGTATATATAATAAGTATGAAGGCAGCATTAACGAGGAAATAACAGAAGTAAGCACGGAAGTAGCAAGAAGTGTACAATAATGTATCAAAATGCCAGTTTCATTCAATTCATTGATAATTTGCATGCACTTTACAGAATTTAATAAAGCTGGCAGAGCTGGGCCCTCCTATTGCACCTTGCCGTGTGCTTCCTTATCTTTGCCTGTGTTTTATATTCCAGTTGTGAAGTCCTTTCCTTAACAATCCTACGCCCTATCCCCTCTTTCTCTCTCATTGCATCCTAACCAGATGATGGTCAATAGAACCACAGAGGTATACTGACTCATCACCTCTTCATCTGATTCTGTTTTGTCTCTTCTGATCACCTTACATCAGCTCTTTTGTGCTGACTTGCCCCTTACTTTATGGGGACTTTTGTGACATTGGGAAATCCTGCACGTCAGATTTATGTACCATGAATATGAACGCATGGATCTCACCATGCTTTGCCACACTCTGCATGGCTATCAATATTAATAGTTGGATTACCAATGACCTGTTTCAGGATTTCTTTTTTTATGTTTAAAGGGATTTTTTTTTTAAGTTTCAAAATGTCTTTGTGTTACAGAATTTCAGTCTTAAACGTAGACAGACACATTTTAACTTCTTCATTCATGACTCTTTCTCTCTGCATTAACCTACAGCATGAGTACTCTTGAGCATGTTGGTGTCATTGTTTTTCTTCTCTGAAACACTTTGTGGATCTTTAAGTTAACTTTGTTTCTTAATTAAATTGCACCATGTCTATCAGAACGGGAAGGTAAGGAGTTAATCGCCCTACAAAAGTACTGTAGATATTTGTGTTTGTAGCTTTTATGTGAAAGTTCATCTGTCTGTTGAAGAAGATACACATGGTTTCAAGCCAACACATAGTTGCTCAGTCTTCAGTTTTGGTTGCTTATTGTCCTTCATTTCAACCTTTTTTTCTTTGAAAATCCAAAAACACAGTAGTTTAGTTTGTTTGTTTTTTTTTCAAGCAAGCATGGCAGATTTTTTCAGTTTTGCAATGATTATATATTGCATGTGCTATTTTGGGATGTGCTCATTTGTAATGTTTCTTCTCATACTTGTGTCTTTTTTAAGCACGCTGCCTCGTCATTACACTTCAATAGAATCAGGGTTCTTTCATGTATCTACCACAGATACACCTTTCTTTCTTTCTCTCTTGCTTTCTTTCTCACTCTCATCTGTTCTGTGCCTCTCACCCTCTTCCTCTGCGCTCTGTTTTTGTCTGTCATAAACAGAGTGGTTTCACCCCCCTGCATATCGCCTCTCACTATGGTAACGTGAACGTCTCCACCCTGTTGCTGAACAGAGGGGCTGCTGTTGACTTCACGGCCAGGGTAGAGCCCCATTTCTTCTTCTCAACAAATAAAGACCCTTGGTCTTTGTTACACTCTCTCTATTAAAACATATGCGACTGTTTGTATTTTGACTCTTACAAAACAGTCTGCTTGCTATTCCATATTCTAACTTTCCCTTTAAATCTAAGTTTTACAACTACATTTACATCTGTCATGTCGATATTGCCTCCTGCATGTTTTTCGGCTGAGACTGATACATTTACGTAGCTAGGTAGTTTTTTTTTTTTTTTTGTCTATACCTTTTTACCCAAATAGAAGCAGAAAAATAAATGTTATACAAAATATTCTAGCGCTTTGTGTAATTTCATCTCCAGAATAGACATTATTGGGTTGTATTTTTGAGAATGTTATTCAATCAGTTTTTGTGGCAAACTGTGCTTTTCTTTTTGCTCCTTGCCTGCCTTGGCAGAATGGGATAACGCCTCTTCATGTGGCCTCCAAGAGAGGCAACACCAACATGGTGGCTCTGTTGTTGGATCGAAGCGCTCAGATAGATGCTAAAACAAGGGTGAGGCTTGTTTAGATTCTGGACATCCACTTCTTTTAAATGATAACAACTCATCTGCCAACTTGTGGTGACAGCTTTACTGTGACATACTGCAACTACAGGCATGTGTTTATGTGTTTGTGCCCTCATCTATAAATATGTGATTGTCCCACAGGATGGTTTGACCCCCCTACACTGTGCGGCCAGGAGTGGACATGACCCAGCATTGGAGCTTCTCCTGGAAAGAGGAGCACCCATTTTAGCAAGAACCAAGGTAGTGTCCAACTGCGCTGTCGCTGCTTCAGCATGCTTCAGTCTCTTGCTCTAAAATGACGCTGTTAGAATCTCTCTTGTCTCTGCCCCCACTCTCGTCCGTGTGAAGCTTTTTCTGACCTGTTCTTGCTTCTATACAGAACGGACTGTCCCCGCTGCACATGTCAGCCCAGGGTGACCACATAGAATGTGTGAAACTCCTGCTGCAACACAAGGCGCCTGTTGATGATGTTACACTTGACTACCTCACGGCACTGCATGTCGCGGCTCACTGTGGCCACTACAGAGTCACCAAGCTCCTCCTGGACAAGAGGGCCAATCCGAATGCTAGAGCACTGGTAGGAATTCAAATAACTGTGACAGCAGCACCAACAGAGGCATTGTCACAGACTCATACTTAGGGGATTAACCAGTGTGCAGTTTAGAAGTCATCATTCTTCTATAAAAAAGAAAAATGCCAAACCAGCTGTGCAGTAAAGGTCCAGCAATGAAGGACAATAACATTCCTCCCCTGGCTGCAGATAATACAGGGATGAGGTGTATACCTGTTCATTCTTCTCTTGCTATTTCTACTAGAATGGTTTCACTCCTCTCCACATTGCTTGTAAGAAGAACCGAGTGAAGGTGATGGAACTGCTGGTTAAATATGGTGCCTCCATCCAGGCAATCACTGAGGTCAGTTTTTTTGGATAACTCTAAGGATTGCCCATGTAAATGCTGTCAGTTTTTTTCCTTTTATCATCATGTTTTTTAACATCATACTTGTCTTTGTTCCCGTATCTTTCATCTTCCTCGTTCCAGTCTGGTTTGACTCCCATCCATGTAGCAGCTTTCATGGGTCACCTCAACATTGTTCTACTTCTGCTGCAGAATGGAGCCTCTCCTGATGTCCGTAACATTGTGAGTAGTGTTGTTTTTTTTTCTCTCCGATCAGTGGTAGGTTTACTCACTGCTAATGCCTGAGGATGTTCTTACATACAAGTTTTCATTCAGCTCAGAGTCCTTCTGCTCTTAAATGTTGTGTCATTGCATACCAGCGTGGTGAGTCAGCGCTCCACATGGCAGCGCGGGCAGGACAGATGGAAGTGGTTCGCTGTTTGCTGAGAAATGGAGCGTTAGTGGATGCCATGGCCAGGGTGAGACGTGAAATGTTGTTTCCTTTATGTACAGCAAATCCCATTCAGTGAAATGCAGGCAGGCCTTTATTGCTGATGTTTAAAAGTTACTCTCTGGCTGCCTTTGCTTTTATCCAATTCCGCTACCTCTGCAATTATTTTTTTAACCATGTTTCTTCTCCTCAACCGCAGGAGGACCAGACTCCCCTCCATATTGCATCTCGTTTGGGGAAAACCGATATTGTCCAGCTGCTGCTACAGCACATGGCCCATCCGGATGCCGCCACCACCAACGGCTACACTCCTCTCCACATTTCAGCCAGAGAGGGTCAGGTAGAGACTGCTGCCGTGCTACTGGAGGCCGGAGCCTCACACTCACTGGCCACCAAGGTAAGCTGAGGGTAGAAAAGATGCTGATAGACAGAGATGAAAAGACACTGCGTTATTACGCAAATTAATGCGAAAGCTAGACATAACGACAAAAAAGACTGGAAACGTATAACATGAATGTTTCACCCTTCTACCTCCACAGAAAGGATTCACTCCATTACATGTAGCAGCAAAATATGGAAGCCTTGATGTAGCTAAACTTCTCCTTCAGCGCAAAGCTCTGCTTGATGATTCTGGCAAGGTGGGTTCAAGATGAACATTTGCAGATTCTCAAGCAAAGTCTCTCTTAGATGTTTCTTTGCCCACTTACACTTACACTTGCACGTTACAGTCACTTATATGGTATCCGAGATCGACTGTAAACTCACTTCATTCGTAACTGATTTTCAGAACAATCTTTTTGTACGAATGTGAGAAATTTGATATTATGATGTGATTAGAAATGCTGTTAGCAGCCACATTTAATACCAAAACATAGCCAGTATCTAGATATGATCAATCCTTGTTACTTTGCAGAAATCTGTCTGCTCTGATTGGTCAGCTACGAGCCAGATCAGGCTCCACCCAACATTTCCTCTCCGCACTGCTGTGCAAATATTCAAGAAAGTGTTTAACTGGTACAAAATTTGTAAATTCCCTCAAGTGCAGAACGACTCTTCTGTGTTTTTTTAAAATAAATTTCCCAGGTAACAGCAAAATTCAAATTGAAAAACACTCCAAAATGCTAAATTCCTGGTCATAAGGTTTTGTGTTTGGAAGACAGATCATATGAAATACTAAAACATCAAATTTGATCCCAACAAAATGCTAGTAGGATACTAAGATTAGTTGATATTTCTGAGATGCATGTATTATGGAGTAAAACTGAACCAGTGTTTAAGAGTCTTGCTTACTCTCACAGAATGGCCTAACTCCACTACATGTAGCAGCTCATTATGACAACCAAGAGGTGGCTCTGCTGTTGCTGGATAAAGGAGCATCACCTCATGCCACTGCAAAGGTTAGTCTCTGCTAAACTTCTCTGGCACTTGGGGTATGTAGTTATATTGTTGATATTGTTAGTAGTGCTGGCTTTATAAAAGGTGATGTTGAAAGTAATGTTTAGAAGCCTTTGCTCATTGATTTCAGATTGTCATCTCAGTATTTAACTAACCTCCCTCCTTGTTCAGAATGGCTACACTCCTCTCCACATTGCAGCCAAAAAGAACCAGACAAACATTGCTTTGGCACTGCTGCAGTATGAAGCAGAAACCAATGTTCTGACCAAGCAGGGAGTCAGCCCTCTGCACCTGGCTGCCCAGGAGGGACACGCTGAGATGGTCAGCTTGCTGCTGGGCAAAGGAGCTCACGTCAACACTGCCACTAAGGTCACACATGCACACAAGATTTTAATATTTCTATTTGTGTTAGTATTTTAAACCACATGTTCATGTCCAAAGTGCTCTGCTTTGCATCCACGCTAATTTGCAAATGAAAGCTGAAAAGTGTATGCTTTTTGTCTTACAGAGTGGACTGACTCCTTTGCATCTCACAGCCCAAGAAGACAGGGTCAATGCAGCAGAAGTGCTAGCTAAACACGATGCCAACTTGGACCAGCAAACTAAAGTACGAACTCAAGCACTCATGCATATACCCAAAGGACACCAGCATATACTTACATAAACAAAGTAAAATAAAGTCATTAGGGGTAGTAACATTACATCATAGTACACACGGTTTGATGAGCAAGACATTATATTTGTAAACTACTTGTCTTACTCTAGCTACATGTCTTACTTTGTGCATTCACTTCCTTCATTAATAGCTGCATTCCATTCCAATGTACATATACAGTGTCCCTGTTCCCTGATCAGGAAATGTTAGCTAAGGGAACACTCCTTAACAGAAGTCCTCTCAACATAACACCCTACAACATCGCTAAGACAGACAGCACTCTCTCTATGCCTTACTGTGGTCACTGAATCGCTTTTCTGCCGCTGTAGTTATCTCAGCACTGAAAGCTAGCTTGGCTTGCTAATATCTAAGCCAGAAACAGCTTGTGTCCATAAAGATATGAGACAGTTTTTTTTTTGTAGAGTTTTGAATATTGTTGTTTTAAGGTAACTTTAATAGCAATAGTATTAGTCACTACAATATCAATACATATGTAAATAAGTTATTTCCTTTTCTTTTTTTAGTTTGAAACTCTACCAAGCATTTGTGATTGATGGGTAATCTTGCTTCTAATTTTAATGTGAGGTGATGAGCCATTGCTCAGTTTATACACAGTTTTCTTTGAACTACGCATTTCACCTCCATGCCGTTTGGTTAACTTAACATGGCTGAATGTTCTGTGCGGTCTCACTCACAGGGATATATGTTTGACGGTTGTTGAATGTACTTCAGCATAGCCACTTACAGGCTTTTTAGAGGCATACTGATGTCTGAATTGGTAACATGTGTAACATAGTGTGGGGGCTTTGTTGATAGCATATGGTTAGTTTTTATGGTGAGTCAGTGTGGCACTTATTTGGATCAGACATCACATTTAAGACCCCTTCCGCTAATTTTGTTCCCCTTTAAACACTGCAGCTTGGATACACTCCTCTAATTGTTGCGTGCCACTATGGAAATGTCAAGATGGTTAACTTCCTGCTACAGCAAGGAGCCAACGTCAATGCAAAAACCAAGGTAGTATGCAAATCTTCTATTTGAAGCATGCAAGGACAGCTCAGTTTAAACTGCAATCACGAAATACATTTAGTCACTTTCATATGAATTTTCATGGTGCATAAACAAAAATTCACACTCCGTCTTTTATTTTATTCATCTTCTTTTTGTCTTTTTGTGCAGAATGGTTACACACCACTTCATCAGGCGGCACAACAAGGGAATACCCACATAATCAATGTTTTGCTGCAGCACGGGGCCAAGCCCAACACCACTACGGTGGTAAGACTCTTTACTCTCACATAAAATGTCTTTCATTTCAGTTTGCACGTCCTTTCTCAGTTCCTTGTTTTCTCTCACAAATGTCCTTCTACCTGTTAGAATGGGAACACTGCTCTGTCGATTGCCAAACGCCTGGGCTACATCTCTGTGGTGGACACACTGAAAGTCGTCACTGAAGAGGTCATCACTACCACAACGGTGAGCTTGCAATACCTTTAGGCTTCCAAATCTGGAGCCTGTGAATTTTCTCCTAAATGTCCTGGATCTAATTTAACTCTTTTTTTTTTGTTTGTTTGTTTTTTTGTTGTTGTTGTTTTTTTCATGAACGGGTTTCATGCCAGACGGTGACAGAGAAACACAAACTCAATGTTCCAGAAACCATGACTGAGATCCTTGATGTATCTGATGAAGAAGGTACGTTTTTCCACTCGAACGTAATGTGCCGCTGATCGGTAGGAAAAGAAAAAAAACAAGGAAAATATGGAATCGTCCACACCTTTTCCTCTGTGCAATGATACGAAATTAAAAAAATGATAAAAAAAAATGTCATCTCATAGCTCTGAGGGTGGAAGACGAACCAATATCTGAGATGTGTGTGCAGTTGGAAGGTACAGCAAAATGCCTGCTCTGCTCTGCCAATCTGCTGTGCAGTGCTACATTGATTTTTTTGTCTTTAGCCATGTGCTCTCAACTTTGTAAACCCCATATTAACTGCACAGTACATCCAATATGTGTGTGTTTTGCTGTTTTTGTGCAGCTCATAGACTGTTTTAAGATCCTTCTTTGATCTTACAGGTTATAGTTTATAGGTTCTAATCAGATTTCAGTCTAATGTGTGTTTATGGCCCTGACTGGAAAATACTAGCTGCATGAGGATCTGCATTTTGGAGCAAAGGGGACTGTGGAGATGATCATAACAATTATGAGGATAATTGTTTCATTTCATATTGCATATCATACTAATTTTATATGACTGAAGCTTCTCAACCAGATTCTCTGAGGGTTCGATGAGCTGATGAGAGTAATAGCTATCGCTTGTAAGAACTGCTGGAATATTTGTATGGCAGCATAAATGTCTGTTTTACAGGTGAGGACGATATGACAGGTGATGGAGGGGAGTACCTGAGAGCGGAAGACCTCCGAGAGCTGGGAGACGACTCTCTGCCGGGACATTATCTGGACGGTTTCAGCTATTTGAGCCACAACCTGGACAGGTGACAAACAACACGCACATGCTTTAGCTTCACAGAGTAATCGTACGTCTAACTTTATAAGTGACAACAAATGTAGGTGAAAACACCTCGCTTGCACCTTTGTCAGCTGCTGATGGCTGACCAGGTACACACAGGCAGTCAAAAAATGTTACTTTCCAACAGGCCACAGCACACTCCTATTCACCAAAGCTTCCATCAGAAAGAAGGAGTTCTCATTGAGGACCTGCTGACAAGCCAGCAGGTGAGTACAGGGTATACAAAGTGTGTGTGTTAGCGAAAGTATTTTTTTTTACCTTAGGCTTTGCTTTCGCCAACTGACCCGCTGATGTTTGTTGGTCCACAGGTGTCGGCGTTGTCTAGAGAACATGAGAAGGGCTCGTTCCGGATGAGTTGGGGTGCTGAACACCTTGATAATGTAGTGCTGTCCTCCAGCCTGCTTCACTCTGGGTATACCAACACACACACACACACACACACACACACACACTCTCCCAGAAACTTTTACATACAATTTCACACTGTTTATATGTGAACATGTGAATACAAATGTCCAGATTCGACACTTGCAGGCTTCACAGCTGCTTTTCTCGTTGAGCCAACATGTTTATCGTGCTATCCAAATCTGCAATTCATAAACTTCACAAGAAGTTCACTTGAGCTTTTTATTGACTTCCAGGGAAACCATTTAAGGCTTCCTCTGAATTTCTTGAGAAATGATCCACAATCAGATTTGAGTCAGATGTTATTTTGTTGAATAAGTGTAAAAAGCAGCTCAGGGAGGGAACATGTTCTGGCCCCCGCAGTGAATATTTTCACTCAGTGCACATGTTGCCAAAATAGATACAACTGGGAATAATTCAGGAAAATCCCAGATGAAAGGTTTGGAAGTTCAGTCCGTCTTCATGAAAACACGTGCACGCTCCAAGTCAAGTGTCATGCTGCATGCGATCCCCTCACAGTCCGCACCTTAGCACACTTGACCTGCCAGAGAAGCTTGTCAATATATGTAGAAATGTTTGTGGGCTGTCTGCACATCTGGAAGGGGATCATTTGGGATTCAGGCTAAGGGCCTAATTTTAGTGTGCAAAGTTGTACATGTTGGGCTCACAAACTGCACCTGTGATCATCTGCTGCTCTGATTTATATCTGTGCAACATGCCAAAGGGGTGGCTGCAAAAATAGCTTCACATTTTTTTTTCATGTCAATTCAAACGCCTCTATTGACCTGTTTTTTTAGGTCTGGTTCTGTCATTACAGTCCACATGTTGTGGTTCTGTACCATCGAAGACACATTTCTATTGAATATTATAGATGTAAAACAAAACAAACGTGCTTTGTACTGTCGCGCTTCAGAGAGACTCCCACCTGTCTGTTTTCATGCCAAATTTAGGATCGAGAGGTTTAACACGCTGCTTGTGCTGGTCGTCGCCCTGCTTCATAAAAAGGGCCCGACAGATATTTATCCTGTCTTGAAATACAAACTCCATCTCTTATGTACTTTTGTTGATAGTTAAGGGTACACGAGTCACGTCCAAATCAAATTTACTTTTTTCATCTGTTATTTTTTTAGCTCTTCACGTCTGTGTTTCCTTCTCTCCCTACCTTCATTTGTGCTGCTGTGTGTATTCTTGTGTCTGGTCTCACTTTTACTCATTCTTTATTCTCTCTTTCTCTTTGTTTACTCTCTTGTTGCTTCTTTTGCATTCTCTTTGTGGTTTCGTTTGTGATCTTGTGTGTGTGTATCTGTTGTTGTGTTCTGCTCCTAGCCGTTCCTCTCCATGCCTAGACCATGACAACAGCAGGTGATACTCTATTTTAACAACTTTTCTCCTTCCTCTGTCCTTTGTACTCTGTCAGAATACCAAAGTCTATTCACTGAGCTCCTCATTCCCATCCTGTTTTTGTGCATGGTTTCGGAATGCATGACTTTACATTACCAAGAGTTCGGATTTTGTTAACTAGCAATGCTCTAACCAAGTTTTTTAATCTTAATGCAGATCTGAGTCCTTTAATCTTGATGATCCGCAGATATATAGTCCGACATGATTTTTGTATTTTCTGAAATAAATATTATAACAATGAGTTTCTGTTTAACATTGATAGGATGATTACACCATATTGTTTTATTCTCGACCATGAGCATAAAACCTACTAAATCAGTAGTGCGGTACTACGCTTTTCTGATCTGTTGCCGCTGAAGGCACACATGTTTGTTGTTCTACTTGTTCAGTGTCTCTACTCATGTCATAAAAGTATTTTTTGCATTTTTTGCTTTGTCTGCCTTGTCTGCATGGAAGTTTACAGACGGACGAAGCGTCTGTTAGAAATACTGCAATCATTATTTAGGCCATATACCAGTTTATCCTTTGCTGGGGTGTCTCTGTTTAGCTTCCTGGTCAGTTTCATGGTCGACGCCAGAGGCGGAGCTATGCGTGGTTGCCGTCACAATGGCCTGCGAATCATTGTACCCCCAAGAAAGTGTTCCGCACCTACGCGAGTGACCTGCAGGCTGGTGAAGAGACATCGTTTGGCGTCAATGCCCCCTATGGTGGAGGGTGAAGGGCTGGCCGGTCGCATTATAGAAGTGGGACCTACTGGAGCTCAGTTCCTGGGGTAGGTGAAAGTTTGAGTGTGTGTACTGATTGTGTGAGAGCTTGAGTTTGTGTGTTTGCCTCTGTGAACGTGTTTACACGGTTGTGTTGTGTGTTCATACTCTCTTCTTCACTCCTCTTCTGTGCTGCGTATGGATTAGTAAGCTCCACCTTCCTACAGCTCCACCCCCTCTGAATGAGGGTGAGAGCCTGGTCAGTCGCATCCTGCAGCTGGGTCCTCCAGGAACCAAGTTCCTCGGGTAGGATCATGGGAGGGGGACATCGTGCAACCTTGGAATCCTGGTCACATACCCCACCCATTTATTTCCCCCTGTGCCCACCTTAAGATATATATTTTCTTTATAATTACACTATGTTGTAGAAACCTTTTCTTTTGTTGTTTTCATTTCCTTTGGTTTCCTTGTAAGTCTTCATCTGAAGCTACCTGACCTGTCATCATATGTTGTTGGCTATTCTCCATGCTTTCCCGAGTCTCCAGTCTTGTTTCTAGTTGGATTCTGCTCGCCTGATGTGGAATGAGTGTTTTCTGTATGTTGACATGTTTTTCCAATTCCTTTTTTATAGCTGTTTGTTGCTCTTAGCATGAAACGGTCACATTTGAAACATGAGTTTCTCTTGATTATGCACATGTCAAGCCAAATACCTTATTATCTGTGATTATATCTGACAAACATCTACTTATAAGTACAACTTGTATTTGATTTGACATTTTAAACCCTCTTTAGGCCCGTGATTGTAGAGATTCCTCATTTTGCCGCTCTGCGGGGCACAGAGCGAGAGCTTGTCATCTTAAGGAGTGAAACAGGAGAGAGCTGGAAGGAACACCATTGTGACTTCACAGAGGAGGAACTGAACCAGATACTTAACGGCATGGATGAAAGTAAGGAACTGTGAGGGGAAGCAATGATTGATTAGTCTTTTTGATGTCGCACAGCATTCTCCTGCAAAAAGTACATGATAACACATCAGCACAGAAACTTACTGCCACAAAATGATCTAAATCACATGTAGCACAGGATAAGATACATCAGGGTAGCTGGCCAAAGTTGGCTTTCACAAGATGGAGATAGAGATAGAAGATGGTGTGAAATAGGAAAAACAGCGAATAAGTATTAAAGGAAATAGTAATATTGCCTCTAATTCTCACAGAACTCGATTCCCCTGAAGAGCTCGAGAAGAAAAGAATCTGCCGCATCATTACCAGGGACTTCCCACAGTATTTTGCTGTGGTGTCAAGGATAAAGCAGGACAGTCATTTCATTGGTCCAGAGGGCGGGGTCCTCAGTAGTACCCTTGTCCCCCAGGTCCAGGCTGTCTTCCCTGAAGGTGCCCTCACTAAGAAGATTAGAGTTGGGCTACAGGTACGTAGAAGACACAATAATGTGCTCATCGATGAGTTGGACAATGTGGGAATCTGCGGGTTGTTGTCTTAAGACTATGCCTCTGGGGGCACATCAGTATTTCTTGGCTTTGGGTGATATCTGTAGCTGTTGTTTGAAGGCCGAGTAAGTTTGAGCAACTTTAATTGTCATTAGACAGTGGCTAGTATATTGTTTTTTTGCCTTGTGTGCTCTGCCTCTTTTGAACTCGTGGAGGAGAAAAGAGGCAGTGCAATGAAAGCCTGCTCAAATGTGGTTGGTCAATACTTCTCAAACTCCAAATCCCAAAATCTGGTCTCTTTCCCACAGATGCTGCAGATTTCTGTGCAAAATCTGTTTGCAAACATTATGCATTAGAAGTAACAGAACAATAGACTGATGAGAATTCTGGCTTTCTATTAGTGTTGACACATTTTTTGCTTTGTTCTAGGCTCAGCCCATTGATGTTGAGATGGTGCGAAAGGTTCTTGGCAATAAAGCCACATTCAGTCCCATTGTCACATTGGAGCCAAGACGGAGAAAATTCCATAAACCAATCACTATGACAATCCCAATTCCCAAGAATTCCATAAGCGATGGGCCTAATTCAGTGTTCAGTGGGGAGACCCCCACTCTACGTTTGCTTTGCAGTATTACAGGTAAGTATTGAGAAAAATATATGTACAATAAATGAACAATATCAGAATGAAAACAACTCTAATATTGGGTGCAATGAGGTGTTTCAGGTGGTCCAAATAAGCACCTAAAATTATGCCTTAAACGTGTTGCTTCTACAAATATAATTAGTGTTATTATTTTAGTAAAATAGTCTGTGCTTTTATCCATTTGCCTATACACTTTTTATCTGATTCTTTCCTGGGTGTATAATCTTTCTGTAAAGCACTTTGGGAAAACATTTCATGCTAATAAAATTGGGCGATGAATATGAATTGACTTGACCAATGAAATGTAAAATGCCGGTCTTAATTTTGGATGCCTGTCTTGCATGAATAGAAAATTGAAAACTCTCTTTCCACAAATTAGGAAGAAATGAGTGAGCTGATGTCACAATTGAGATGACCAGCCTTTGGTCTGTGTTTCAGGGGGAACCACTCCTGCCCAATGGGAAGACATCACTGGCTCCACACCTCTCACCTTTGTTAATCAATGCGTTTCCTTCACCACAAATGTGTCTGCAAGGTGAGCTGTTTATTTCTTTTTACGTGTGGGGGCAGGTACCTTACGCTTACTTTCAATCTCTTTTTAAACTCGTCGTTATTTCTGGGTACATCTGTCCCTTTGTAACTAAAAAGTTTGATTTATATTCACAGGTTCTGGCTGATAGACTGCAGACAGATTCAAGAGTCTGTCAGTTTTGGCTCTCAGCTGTACAGAGAAATCATCTGTGTCCCATACATGGCTAAGTTTGTCATTTTTGCCAAGACGCTGGACCCCATTGAGGCCCGATTGCGCTGTTTCTGCATGACAGACGACAAGATGGACAAAACGCTGGAGCAGCAAGAGAACTTCACTGAAGTTGCCCGCAGCCGAGATGTTGAGGTGAAGTGTTATGGTGGGGAGGACATAAGGAGAGGGAACAGTGGGAAAAAGTCAGTTTGTTTACATGAAGTTAGAAAAAAATTTAAACAATGTGTTTGTCGATTAAACCCGGATTTTGAAATTACACGTAAACGAGTTTCCAAATTTTCAAAGTCAGATGAACACATTCAAATAATGTGCCAGAGAATCAAATGTTCAGTGAGGCTCAGACTGACCGAGGCATGTGGTACATGCTCCACAGTTCCAATTGCAGACTTTGACCTGGAAAAAGCAAAAAGCATACATGTACGAAGTGTACAGAGGTGTAAAGATGTCCAACTCACTGCTTGAGTTGGTACCAATGTGCAAGCTATATGGTTTGTCAGTGGTTTTTGTCTGTGACTTATTAGGTCAAAAAAAGCCCAGTTCTAACAAGTTAAAGGAGGGCATATGGCCACCTATTGTAGCACCTGACATACTTTGAGCAATAAATTGATTCCCATCCCATACTTGTCAACTGGGAAAAAGAGATAAGTCCATTTAAATGTCCCAGCTAAGCTATAACCATAACTTGACATGCATGGAGACATACCGAGTGTTGACAAAAAGGTGAGACAAGAAATAGTAGAAGTACTGCCAAATTAGTGTGTATCCTGAATGCAGACGGATTGACAATAAAACAGATGAAAGAGCAGAATACAAAGAGTTTGTAGTGAAAATTAAGGATTGCGTTAGTGGGAGTGGGAACTTGAATAGGTTCAAATAGAAATATCTAGCCAACTTATTGTTATTTGTGTCCTGATAATGCTTTCAAGGGTTAGATGTGGACTAATAGTTTGAAAGAGCCCTGAAAGAACTGTTGTATCCACATACAGGTGCTGGAGGGAAAACCTATATATGCCGACTGCTTTGGAAATCTGGTGCCACTTACCAAGAGTGGACAGCACCATGTGTTCAGTTTCTTTGCCTTCAAAGAGAACAGGCTGGCCCTCTTTATTAAAGTATGACAGTACAATCAGTGAAATTTCAAATTCTTTTCTTAACTAGTCAGAAATCAAAATACAACTTACATGCATATCGTGAGCTGATGACTTTTATCAATGAACAGATCAGGGACACGGCCCAAGAGCCATGTGGTCGCTTGTCTTTCACCAAGGAACCACGCACATACCGGAGTCTTAACCACAACGCTATCTGCAATCTAAACATCACTCTCCCAGCATACTCAAAGGTGAGTCTGAATATATCTTAGTTGGTATTTATTTCATTATGAGCATTATTTCTGACTGCCAGTGACTGAAACACTGCTGTCACCTACTTTTATTCTTTTCTCTAGGAGTCTGATTCAGACCAAGATGGAGATGATGAGGTAAAAATCAGAAAGGTTTAAATGATACTGTTACTGAAAGAATGGTAACATGATTAGATTATAACTATTACTTTTTAAATCTTTTTTTTTTGCAGAGTGAAAAGAGTGAAAAGAAATGTAAGTTGTTGTACTGCAATACTCATTCTCATCATTTGAGTTTTAGAAATAAATTATTTTCAGATGTTTTGCAAATAACGACTTGAATGTCAGATAGATTCATGCATGGGATCAAAACAGTTTTGGGTATCTTAGACTGTATGTGATATAGGACTCTAAAGTGGAGATACATCATTTGATTGACATAAGATTACTTATCATAAAGGTTGTGATGTGTTTGTAAAAAAAAGAACCTGACACATTTATTTAGATTTTCCCTGCTGTCTTATTTTGCTTTACTAACATTGTGTGTAGTTACATGTTTGTTATTGGCAGCTATGCTATGGCTGTGATTCCCCCAGACTGCACTGACTTTCTCCCCCCTCACGCATTTACATCTCTCCAAATGCTTCATGTTTTGTTTTTAATTGTTCATCAATTGAGGTCAAAATAATACGTTTCATTCAGAAACTCCTGAAAATGTTTTTGATTTTAACAGGCATCTGTGTTATGTTGACTTCACCTTAACTTGAAAATAATTGTTTTATGTGAGAGGTATTCATTTTGACCCATTTCACATTTTCAGTTACATTCATCTAACACTTTTACCAGTGATGTGCTGAAACGCTACATTTGTTCTGCACAAAAAAACGAACAAACAATCTATCATGTTGTTTGTTCTTTATTTCCAGTGCCTGCATTTATTGCTTTATTCTTATTGTCATCACACATTTTTGCATGATTTTGTCCACAATAGGCTCTTTTCATTTCTTTCCCACATTTAGTTACACTTCAAATCACTTTAGCATTATTTCATATTACATCGTGTTCCTTTCTTTTTATAAGTTGATAGTGTTATAAGGTCACAAAACATAGTCAATCTAATAGTATCATTTACACATTTTAAACTTTGCAGATACTAGATATTTTTACTATTACAGTTAGACTGATATCATCTACACCATTTGCTAAAAACCTTAACTTGTTTTAAGTGTTTTATCATTTTAAATTGTTGGCAGACATGGCCATGTTAGCAGCAATCTTGAGAGGTTTTGTTTGTCTGTTACCCAGTCTTGTTGGTCTTTTTGTGCCATATGAAAGTTTCTCTGTTCCGTTTTGTCCTGTTTGTACATTCTGTATGAGACATCAAAATACATAGAAATCAAAGAATTCAGATTATTATTATTAGTATGTCAGCTTTCTACCTACCTTTAGTTACTCCTCTCCGCTTTGCTTATGCTGTGGCTGCTCTTCTCCCCTTCAAACTTTTCTGGACTACTTTATCATCTTCTTTTTGGCCTTCTTTTCAAGACTTCCTTATTCCTGCCTTTCCAGTCTCCTTCTTACTCTGTGAACTGAACATGGATTTTTTATGACATTGTCTTGATGACAGTTTTCTGATGTCTCTCTTTTCCCGCTTCATTTGTCCCTTATGTTCTTTACCCTTTTTGGTTCTGAAACTTTTCTCATTGAAGATGATGAATCAGAGTCAACTGAGACACTCTCCTTCAGAACTAACCAACCTCTTGACCCTGCAACGCTTGCAAGTCCAGACCTCCTGTCAGACATGTCGGACATCAAAACCTCTGCAGTTTTTATTGCAGATGTGTATCAGGAGAGAGTTGGAGCTGGAGGGTTGGAGGAAAAAGAGTTTCATGTTGTTTTGGAACCATTCAGGCTAGAAAAGGTTAGAGAAATTCACAAAGATGGGTTGACTAATAGTAGGCAAGATGGTGCAAAAAAAGAGGAATCTTCGCTCTATGAGGTGAGAGCCTTTGAAGAACCAGTCTCACAAGAACCTTGCATTAAAGCTTTAAGCCGAGTTGACACGGAGGTGAAAGACATGATAGGTGTTGCCTCAATGGTGGATCATGTGGAACAGAGACCCCCTGTGACATGTGATTCCCAAGAAGATCTTGTTCTGGACAGATCTGAGGAGGCTATCATAAAGCGTGATGGCAAACGGCATCCCCCAGATATCAAGAAACCTATTAGAAAGAAACTTAGAGAAAGAGAACAGTCTAGGTGTAGCAGCTCTGAGGGTGAGCTGGAAAGAGTGAGTTCTGAGGAGTCTTTAGATGGCGATGTTGTTCTCAGGGAGAGCCTTGCAATCACCTCAGTTATGGAACCTCCACCTTCTCCTCTAGTTGTTGAGACACCTATTGGGTCCATAAAGGACAAAGTTAAAGCTTTACAGAACAAAGTTGAAGAGGAGGAAATGCAAAAAGATATTCAAGGTCTAACATGTGAGGCAAAATCTTCTCTCACCACAGAGAAGGCAGAGGGAGCCATGCCAGAACTTCCCAAGTCTCCTAAATCTCCAAGATCTCAGACAGAACGATTAGAGGAGACTATGTCAGTGAAGGAGCTGATGAAGGCATTCCAAACTGGGCAGGACCCCTCAAAATGTAAATCTGGGCTTTTTGAACACAAAGCAGTACCTACAACATTGGTATCTGAATCAACAGATTCTGAAACAGTACAGGAGATGGAAGAGAGTGCAACACATGAACCAAAATCACAAATCCAAACTCACAGCCCCATGACTTTCCATCAACATCGGGATGTAAAAAAGAGTGCCAAAACAGACACAAGGGATGAACCAGTAAGCCTAAATAGAGATAACGTTGAGGAAAGACTGTTAACATCAGAAAGGGTTTCCACTGGAAAGACAGTGAAGTTTGCTGATACAGTTCAGTATGACGTTGGAAGTGATGAAAGCCCACACAGAGACTTGGACAACAGTTCTGAGTTGCTAGATAAGGATACTCTGTCTGTGAAAGAGCGGATGAAAGTATTCCAAACAAAACAGGATGCCACAGAAACTAAACCAGGGCCTTTAGAGCATAAAACTATGACTCCTTATATTTCTACACTAATATCTGAATCTGAAGCCTCTGAAGAGATGCTGCCAACTGAACATCATTCTGATGAATCGCTGTTAATTTCAGATGTTTCCCTCTTGGGCAAGACAGTACAAGTTGCTGAGACAGTTCAGTATGACCCTATTAGTGTTGGCCAACAGGAGAAGTCAGAGAAGCACAGTATGTCTGTGAAGGAGCTGATGAAAACATTCCAGAATGAGTATGAGATGCAGACCGTGAAACAAAGTCCTGTTGAAGAGCCAAATATGAGGACATCTGACCAAACAGACTTAGACGATCAACCAGCAAGCTTTGTCATAGATCAATCATCATCAGTTTCAGATAGTGCTAATCTAAAGACAATAACAATTGCTGATACGCTCCAAAGTTATGAAGGACTCACCATCAAGGTGGCAGAACTACCAGGAAACGACACTATGTCTGTAAAGAAGCAGATGAAAACAATCCAGACAAAGCAGGAGTCTCTGGAAGCTCAAATTGAACTGCTTGGACCAGTAGGCCCTGAAGAGATTCAAAGACCTGAACACAGTACTATCACATTTTCCCCAGAACAAAGTGATGTCAATGAATATGGAATGTTGGATTTAGAGGCCCAAACTGTTGGCTTAAAGAGAGATTACACTGATGGTTCACAACAAAGTTCAAATATAACTCTTTTTGGGGAGACAATTAAAAATGCAAAGAGTATTCAGTTTGATCATGGACGGGTTAGTCCTAAGCAAGAGTTGCCAGGAAAAGGCAAAAACCGGATGCAGTTAGAGGAACCATTCATAGCCATTAGGGGTTTTTCTGATGATACTCAGATCAGCCCTGATCGCAGACCTTCTGAGGACTTCACTGCTGACATAAAAGCTGAGCTTGAGGACAGTCCTGAGTATCAACTGTTTAGGCAAACATCAACAACTGCAGATGTTAAATATCAGCTTGGGGCACCTCAGGAGGAAACCTTGGCTGATGATTTTGAGTCAAATCCACTGTCCATTTACAGTCCCTGTTTTAGGGATGACATAAGTCCTCAAAGTCTTGTGAGTCCCAAGCATGAAGGCCTGTCTGAATCCTCAGACATTAGCGTTGAAATGAGGACCTCTTGTTCCAGCTCAGAAGTGAAAGAACATTCTGAAATACTCACAGCAACCCACCAAATGACCAAAGAAATGTTTACTTTCTCTACAAGTACTGAAGAAAAGTATAGCACACCGTCATGTAATGAAAAAATTTGTGAAGCAAGTGAAAAAGACACTGTTGACCATGAAAGCAAACTGTTCACTAGACAC
Source organism: Odontesthes bonariensis (assembly GCF_027942865.1). Classification (NCBI taxonomy): domain Eukaryota; kingdom Metazoa; phylum Chordata; class Actinopteri; order Atheriniformes; family Atherinopsidae; genus Odontesthes; species Odontesthes bonariensis. Next base: position 8,894,088 of record NC_134509.1, read on the forward strand.
AGTGACAGTGAAGAAACAGAGGTCAAAATCAAGGAGCCATCACTTCAAGAAATCCACACAGGAATGGACACATCTCTCCAGGCATCACTGATAAACAGGGATTTAGAACAGGATCTCCAGAACAGGCGAGTCAATAATAGTATTACAGAGGAGGATGTTCTCCAGGAGAACTTTGAAAAAGCTCCTCACACCAAAATCTGCAAATCATCTAGTGCTTATATGAAGGATGAGGTAAGTGCAGAGATACATGGATATACAGAGGTTAATGTGGTTGAAGCTGAAGAGCCAATTACAGGTGCAGTGTTTGAGACTCCAATCAAAGAAATTTGCAATGAGAGGGAGGTACAAGAGTCTACAACTGAGAAGAATATGTCAGGCATGTTGTCACTTCTCAGTAGTGACTTAGATGAATACCTCGAAGTAAATCTAGTGACAAAACAAAGTCTTGCAGGGGAGGATCTCGTCCATGAAAGCTGCTCACAAATAATACAGACAAGTAGACATTTGGAAGACAAAACTGAGGAACAAGCAAGTGAAGAATTGCTGACTGAGGAAGTTGGTATCAAAGAACCTACATCAAGTTCAGTATCAGAGACCCCATTCCAACAAGTTCACGTGGAGAGACAGGCACAACACCAACAGTCTACAACTGAGAAGAATATGTCAGGCATGTTGTCTCTTCTGGGTAGTGACCTAGATGAATACCTCAAAGGAAATCCAGTGACAAAACAAAGCCATGCAGAGGAGGATCTAGTCCATGAAAGCTGCTCACAAATAATACAGACAAGTAGACATTTGGAAGACAGGATTGGGGAAGAAGCTAAGCAAGACTTGCAGAAGGATGAAGTTGGAGTCAAAGAACAAATACCAAGTTCAGTATCAGAGACCCCATTCCAACAAGTTCACGTGGAGAGACAGGCACAACACCAACAGTCTACAACTGAGAAGAATATGTCAGGCATGTTGTCATTTCTGGGTAATGACATAGATGAATACCTTGAAAAAATGCCAGAGACTAAGCAAAGCCATACAGAGGAGGATCTAGTCCATGAAAGCTGCTCACAAATAATACAGACAAGTAGACATTTGGAAGACAGGATTGGGGAAGAAGCTAAGCAAGACTTGCAGAAGGATGAAGTTGGAGTCAAAGAACAAATACCAAGTTCAGTATCAGAGACCCCATTCCAACAAGTTCACGTGGAGAGACAGGCACAACACCAACAGTCTACAACTGAGAAGAATGTGTCAGGCATGTTGTCACTTCTCAGTAGTGACCTAGATGAATACCTCGAAGAAAATCCAGTGACAAAACAAAGCCATGCAAAGGAGGATCTAGTCCTTGAAAGGTGCTTCCAAATGATACAGACAAGTAGACATTTGGAAGACAAAACTGAGGAACAAGCAAGTGAAGAATTGCTGACTGGGGAAGTTGGTCTCAAAGAACCTACATCAAGTTCAGTATCAGAGACCCCATTCCAACAAGTTCACATCGAGAGACAGGCACAACACCAACAGTCTACAACTGAGAAGAATCTGTCAGGCATGTTGTCTCTTCTGGGTAGTGACCTAGATGAATACCTCGAAGAACATCCAATGACAACACAAAGACATGCAGAGGAGGATCTCGTCCATGAAAGCTGCTCACAAATAATACAGATAAGTAGACATTTTGAAGACAAAACTGGGGAACAAGCATGTGAAGAATTGGTGACTGGGGAAGTTGGTATCAAAGAACCTACATCAAGTTCAGTATCAGAGACTCAATTCCAACAAGTTCACGTGGAGAGACAGGCACAACACCAACAGTCTACAACTGAGAAGAATATGTCAGGCATGTTGTCACTTCTCAGTAGTGACCTAGATGAATACCTCGAAGAAAATCCAGTGACAAAACAAAGCCATGCAAAGGAGGATCTAGTCCTTGAAAGGTGCTTCCAAATGATACAGACAAGTAGACATTTGGAAGACAAAACTGAGGAACAAGCCAGTGAAGAATTGCTGACTGGGGAAGTTGGTCTCAAAGAACCTACATCAAGTTCAGTATCAGAGACCCCATTCCAACAAGTTCACATCGAGAGACAGGCACAACACCAACAGTCTACAACTGAGAAGAATCTGTCAGGCATGTTGTCTCTTCTGGGTAGTGACCTAGATGAGTACCTCGAAGAACATCCAATGACAACACAAAGCCATGTAGAGGAGGATCTCGTCCATGAAAGCTGCTCACAAATAATACAGACAAGTAGACATTTTGAAGACAAAACTGGGGAACAAGCATGTGAAGAATTGGTGACTGGGGAAGTTGGTATCAAAGAACCTACATCAAGTTCAGTATCAGAGACCCCATTCCAACAAGTTCACGTGGAGAGACAGGCACAACACCAACAGTCTACAACTGAGAAGAATATGTCAGGCATGTTGTCTCTTCTGGGTAGTGACCTAGATGAGTACCTCGAAGAACATCCAACGACAACACAAAGCCATGCAGAGGAGGATCTCGTCCATGAAAGCTGCTCACAAATAATACAGACAAGTAGACATTTTGAAGACAAAACTGGGGAACAAGCAAGTGAAGAATTGCTGTCTGGGGAAGTTGGTATCAAAGAACCTACATCAAGTTCAGTATCAGAGACCTCATTCCAACAAGTTCATGTGGAGAGACAGGCACAACACCAACAGTCTACAACTGAGAAGAATATGTCAGGCATGTTGTCTCTTCTGGGTAGTGACCTAGATGAATACCTCGAAGAACATCCAATGACAACACAAAGCCATGCAGAGGAGGATCTCGTCCATGAAAGCTGCTCACAAATAATACTAACAAGTAAACATTTGGAAGACAGGATTGGGGAAGAAGCTGAGCAAGACTTGCAGAAGGATGAAGTTGGAGTCAAAGAACCTACATCAAGTTCAGTATCAGAGACCCCATTCCAACAAGTTCACATCGAGAGACGGGCACAACACCAACAGTCTACAACTGAGAAGAATATGTCAGGCATGTTGTCACTTCTGGGTAATGACCTAGATGAATGCCTCGAAGAAAAGCCAGAGACAAAACAAAGCCATGCAGAGGATGATCTCGTCCATGAGAGCTTCAAAGAAATTATTTTGACAAAAGACAGTAGAAGAGAAACTTTTACATTGTCTCATGAACAAAAGATGATTTCCCCTGAAGATACAAGTTTTGACAGTGTTGACATCAGTAAGATAGGAGCTATGGAAAGTGGATGGCATACATACTCTGATGAAGATGATGGTTCCGAGAAAGTCCCATCTGAGGGTGAAGCCAACACCTCACTAAGAGCAGCAGTGCCTTTCACTGACTCTACTGAAAGGACAGTGAACATTACAAAGTTCTATCCAACAATAGCTGACAGTAAAACTGATCCTAAAGATATCATGCTAGATGCATCTCAAGTAATTCTTAAAACACACGATTTTTTGCAACAATCAAGTAGTTGTAACACACCACAAAGACCAGTTTATTTGGAAAACCTTAACACTTTGGTGTTCGATGACTCAGATAGAGAGCTGTGTCATCGAGATTCCCTAGAAGCGAGTCCTCTTATGGAGGATAGTTCTTCAAAGAAATCCCCTGATTCAATAGAGCCTAGCCCTACCAAAGACTCTCCATGTCAAGACTCTCTTGAAGGAAGTCCAACTAAATCAAAGGATGCAGAACATGAGCTGCCTGCCAAGACAGCTGTGTATGAGGATTATGCTTCCCAGCTCAAAGTATGCTTTGCTTATGACAAAAGTATTTTCACTGGGGAATGTGAGGAGGACAAGCGAGAATCCAATGTTGAGATCACCCAAATGGACAGTGAAACTAAAGAAGACAAGTCTTCCAATTTCACAGACAAAGTAACTGATGACAAAATGTCTTCCAGTGAGAGTCTTCACATGGAAAGCAGGCAAGACTCTCTGGACTCAGATGACAGCGAGAATGATAAAACCAATAAACAATTCACCCCAGAGGAGGAGATGTTTAAAATGGCTGTAAAGATTAAAACATTTGAGGAGATGGAACAGGAGTCTAAAATGATGAAAGACAAACCATTAGATGCCACTTCACTATCAGAGACAGGTGATCATGAAGATGGTGAGCCAGATCTAAAATGTGACCCACTTATACAGTCTTCCTCAGAGGAAACACTACAAAACAAGTTTGAGAAATGTGTAACAGAGAGAAGTCTTGGTCTCGATGAGGAGACATATAGTTTGGGCACTACAAAGAAGGTAGAAACTCAGGCACAACTCAGAACGACTCAATCAGTTGATGATTCACAGTGTTTAACTGCAGCCCACAAACAGGAAGCTGATAGAGACAGTGAGAACTTTGTGCCCCTGTTAACAGAAAACAAAGCTGAAATTCACAGACAAGACGAGTCCAAAGATGTGTGTTCCCCAGTCACCGACACACATTTTTCCCTCTCTGAGTACTACTCAAATGATGATGAGCTAGTTGGGGCCCGAGTGACAAATGATTCAGGGTTTCTCACCCAACCTCAGGCTGTAATATCTACTTCAGAACTTGACCGTGACATATGGTGTGAGGGCTACAGCAATCTAGCGTTAAAGACAGAGGCCGAGTCTGAGGAACAAATGGATTGTGGTTCTGCAGAGGGCCAAACAACACCTGAGAAAATGCTTGTTCAGACACCTTGTAGTGCGAGAAGCCCTAATCCATTTCAGTTCCAAGAGGGAAAACTATTTGAAATGACTAGAGGTGGAGCCATTGACATGACAAGAAGAACCTTTGATGAGGAAGGGGAAGGATATGCATTTTTTCCCATTGGGGAACATCCAGTTGATGATTGTGCACCAGAAGCAACAATGGAAACTTTCCGAAGCACTGATTCTCTTTCGGACACAAATATTCAAGGGACACCAAAATCCCTGTTTACGCAGGGTATCAGTGACGTAATTTCTAGTCCCAAATCTGAAATTGTCATCAATTCTTTGCTTGATAAATCAGAACCTGAGACAACAATAGATATTCAGCTGGCTTCCCCCAGTGCTCTAAAAAGTCTAACAAATGTTCAAACTGAGGAAGGAGGTCTTCAAAGCCTCGGGCTTGACTATCTAGACTCCACAATAGCGGACCTTCAATCAGACACATCGGCAGTTGCCCAATGGATGTCCTCCGAAAAGGATTGTGATTTCTCAGACTCCTCCCCTGATGATGATGAGTTTGACGAGGATGATGACGGCCAGTGCTCAGTCATAGAAATTAACTTGTCAGCTGCACAGCCCGGCCTTCAAGCACATCATTATGATTCACCCCCACCCATGCCAATCAACCCAGGCACCACAATTAGAGAGGAAATAACGATGAAACACCCAGAGTTATCGAGGCTTGATCAGGTTAACAGAAAAGCAGAAAGAAGCTCAACTTTTTCTCGTAGGACTAGATCTGAGGCTAGCAACGCAAGTAAAGACTCTTCTAGAGAAGGTAGGAGTTATTCTGACGGTAGTCAACCCACTAATATATCCAGCCTTTCCCCCTCCAAGCTTACTGACATCATGCAAGATAAACCTTTAGCTGTTAAGACCTCCTGTAGTTCTCCCTCAAGGAAAGACATCCAACCCTCCAGCACTTTAGAAACATCTCTTAGGTCTTCTTTGGAGACCGATGACATGAGCAGCGCTAGTCAAATGAGTCCAGATTCTGTTATCTTTGCATATGACATTCCAGCCTCACACAGTTCAAATTCTGATGGCAATCAGTTGCTAGCAGTGCATCCATCTTGTGGGACAGAGGATGTATTTGAATCCAGGCCTGGCTGGGATGACACAGTGGAAACTCAGATGCAGAGAATCGTTGATGATCAAACTCCAGAATGTACACCAGGTATGGCCTGACCTATATGGGGCTTTTTATCATTTCCGTTCCACAGCAGTGGGATCCTTTTTTCTCTTCTAAAGAACTGTCACCAATACTCATTTATTTCTTTAACGTTATGATTTGTTTGTCCCATCTTGTACTGTTTTTGTATTTTGTGTGCACCTGTGTGCTTGTTTGTGTAAGTGGGTTATGGTGTTTTGCATTTTGGTAAGTTTCTTCTCCGTCTGAGTTTGTGCAGATGTTATCTCAAGATTGAATGCTCATGTTAGTTAAGGAACTAGCTTTAAAAATTTTGATGCCGACTACTGACCTGTTGGTATTACCAGTTCCGGTAATACAGCTTTACTAATATTAACCAGCACATTGCAAGCACTTATATTAACCAGCACATCAACGACACTGCTTACACTAATGATTAAAAGCATGTTGCGCTTACTGTGACCAAATGGTAATTTTTCATAAGCAAATCAACTCCTGTCAAATCCAACCTTTATGTTATCATTCATATCAACATTACAGATTCACATTTAGTTTCCAGCCTATAGCATAAGGTCCTCAGGAAATTACATTTCACATCCAAGCTGAAGTATATTTTACATGAAATGTACCTGCAATATGAAAAAAAAAAACTATATTGTTAATGGCATTTGACACCATGAACTGTTGGGCATAATGGTAAACGTACTTTTTGGCTATGATGGAATTTTTAGTTGATTGGCAGGACGACGCTGACAGAAAGGAGGAGACACTGGCCATCATTGCAGATCTTCTTGGTTTCAGCTGGACTGGTAAGCTGTCAAATTGTTAGATTCTAACAGTTATTTATTGTTTTCAAGTTAAATTTTAAATGTTCATTGCATTTTTTGGCGAAAAAAACCCACAATCCTTTGTATTACACTATCTATCTATCTATCTATCTATCTATCTATCTATCTATCTATCTATCTATCTATCTATCTATCTATCTATCACCCCAGAGTTGGCTAGAGAACTTGAATTCAGTGATGATGATATTCAGCTGGTGAGGACAAAGAATCCTAATTCCCTGCAAGAGCAGAGCCATGCCTTGCTGCAGCGCTGGGTTGAACGGGAAGGCAAACATGCTACAGGTACTTGGCAGATGGTTCTGACAAGTTTCACTTGGCATTTTATCTCTGTTCTGTAGTTGAGGCTTTTTTTCCACCCGAATGTATTTTAATTTTTCCCTAATTTTCCAGAATTATACAAATAAAACCGTTCACATATTGTAGGGTAAAAAACACATATCTCCTCTCAACAAAGACAAAGCTGCTCATGGCCCAGTCGCGTATGACTTAATTTCCTTACCATCAAAGTGTCCAGGACAATATAGATGAAAGTGGATTTTTGAAAAAAAAAAAATGTCAGCATCCAGTGGTCATTAATGATCATTCTTTCGAGGTCATGGACAATTGGCACCATCATTGACAACAAACTGAGTTTTGATTCTCACATTGATACAGTTTACAAAAAAAAACATCAGAACTTGCATCAGAACACAAAGCATAAGCTTTGTGGTTTTTATGTCAATCAGACCAATATGAGAGGGTTTTTTCTCTTGCTTCTCTGAATCAGTGCTTACATTTTCCTTGGTTTGCTGATTGGGGTCATTGGCCATTAAAAACAGCAAACAGTGAGTTTTCCCTGCTTCTCTATTGTCATTGGGATTTTGAAGAACTGTAATAATAATAATTGTTATTTGCCCAAATTTTTCTTGACACTGAATGTTTTGCATTTTTTGTATTACCACTTTTGAAACAAATACCCGCAAACTACAGTAGCTCCAAAAGCCCCAGCGAGAGTCAGAATTTAGTTTCTTACTTCTGAGGTGTTGTAGTGGCACCAGTTTGACATGTTTGAGGGCCGAGAAAGAATAATCCAATGCGTCTTTGCATTTAAATCCCTGCTCTACGTGAATGAAAACACTATCATTCTTACTTTTGCTTAATTCTATACTAATGAAACATATTAAAGAATATTGTAACTTTTCAACCAACCTCAATGCTGCCCGCTTGAACTTTCAAACAAAAATGTATTAGGGTGGGTAGGGTGGGTCATTTTATGTTAATTTTAGGTTATTATCCTTCCACAGAGGATTGTTTGATTAAGAGACTAACCAAGATCAACCGCATGGACATAGTCCACCTTATTGAAACCCAGATGAACAAGTCCATTCAAGAGCAAACATCCAGGACTTACGCAGAGATAGAGAAGACCCTAGATCACAGCGAAGGTAGTAAAACCTCACTGAGAGCTCAATCTGATACAATTGTGTCTTTGCTTCCACTCTAATTCAATGTCTCTTTTTTTAGTGTCAGTAGCCCTGTCTTCAGTGCAAGAAGATGCCGACAGCCCCAGAATCGTGAGAAGGGTCGAGTCCGACCGCCGACCACCTCCTGCCGTTTCTGAGGAAGACCTCTCAGTCGCCTCCCTACTTGATATTCCTTCATGGGCGGAGCCTGTGGGACACATCCACTCAGAGAGCATGCATGGAGACCTGTCAGAGGAGCTCGAGATCCCACAGTAAATTTTTCATTTGAATTGATTCCTGACTCCCCAACGTATATCTGCAGTGTAACCTAAGCGACTTTCACTCATGCTACTCAGTCCCTAATATTTCTAGACACCAGCAGGATGAGTAATATGTCAGCGCCATAGTACAGCATTTGTGTATGAACCAACTGAGCAAATGTGTGAAAAGAGCAGGTACTTCTACAGAGTTCTTGAAGTGGGCATGCTATCCTATCATGCTTCTGCTTTCAAATCAGAAGAATACAAAATCACACGTAAACGCTTAAGAATCACAATTGCAGTGCAGTTACTGAAGGATGAATGTACAACAACCTGATAGTTAATCCTTCGGTCATAAGCATTTCCCTGATAACTACCAGTCCTTGACTGTATAGTGGATAATAATCATTTGCTGAAGAACCGACTGGGAGACACTATATTAAATGATGATTAGCTCATAATAACTCATTATTCATTCATAACGGCACTTACTTTATGAGTTGTCTTGACCCTTATCCAAATACTGAGAGCCTCAAAACAGTAAACTACTCGTTGATTACTGATAACTTCAATAGCAGTGACGCTTTTTGTGTCAACACTGATACAGAAATGTTCATGGTTAAGAGACTCTGTTGTTTATGACCCAATTAGTAACTGGCCATGTGCTTGCAGCATATTTTTTACATCATATCTTGTCTCCTGCACACTCTACCCAGGCAGCAGCCCTTACCTCTCAAACAGGATATTCCTTCTATTCAGAACATGGCTGAGAAGGACAGTTCACTGTTGGGTGTTACAACATGGTGTTAAAACGTTGCTTTTTAAAATCATCTTCTGACAAAGTCTGTTTTCTTACATTTATATATATCAGTGGCTCTTACATATAAAATGAGCCATAGAAAGTTAGTTCACATGCACAGCTCACAGACAGCTGCAACTTTGGTGGACGTAGAGAGTTGAGGGAAGAAAAAAGTACACAGGGGTGTTTAGCCACAGTTTGTCCAACATGTCACTACATGTTAGCATGGTTGCTTTTGCAAAATAAAGTTGTTAAGCTAGCAACAATTAGGAGAAGTTGGAGCCACATGCAGCTCAGCTTGTTGGGGACAAATACAGAGGGAAATGTAGGGATATTATTCCTGAACCCACAAGTGATGAGCAGAAGAAACTCAGGCTGGCTCAGCTTTACAGGGGAAACAGATGGAGTCAGATTATGATCTGATTTCATGTGTAGTTTGAGAAAAATCACTGTTTATTACTAAAAATACCACCAAATCCTACTCTGTCATATCAAATTCATCATCAAAGTCATGGTTTTTGATCTAGTCCCTTTCCTTCCACAGTGAATCAAACCCTCACCTCTGGACCTCCGAGGATGTAATTTCACAAGAGCCTGCGAGTCACAACATCTCAGAAGAGCAAGTAAGTACACCACCCATTTCAAAAGAAGCAGCAACGGGAAGACAAGCAACCCAGGTTTATGACCCCAAAATGAAACACCAGCAAGTCTGCAGCAGTGTTGAAGGTCATTTCGTCAGGTCTTCCCAGGGTGGCCCTCCAGTCAAAGATGACTGCAGCCAAAACTTGCCGATGAAGCAGTTTGGTTATGAAGATAAACAAGGCCAGCTGCCCGAAATTCTGAAGCAGCTCTCATCCATATCGATCAGAGACTTTAGCCTGAGTCTGTCTGAGTCAGACAAAGCTGAAACTGACTTCAGTGAGCTTTGTGATGAGTTCAGCTGTACACCTCAACTTGGTAATACAGAGGCAGCCAAAAGCAATTTAAGAAGACTCTATGAACCAAGCCTATCAGCCTTGGCACCGGAGAACCACCACCCAACTCTGGCGATTACGGAAGATGACACAGACGTAGTTCAAAAGAGCAGGCTCTATGAGAGGAGTCCTGATGAGGCTACAGCCAAATTCTACAAAGTGCAGTGCGGTCATGACAAGATCCCACACATTTCAGATGTAGACGTGGAATTCAAACCTCATAAGTCAAGCCAGGAAGAGAGCACAAAAGCCAAAGTACAAAAGGATGGATACATGCCATTCATTGATGACAACGATGATGTAGAGTCAGCTGAATCCATTTCTGCTACCGCTAAGTACAGCATGGTGAAACCAAACAAAATGGAGGTAACACAGACTATTTTGCCACACAATCTTACCAAAAGTGGCCCTGTTCATATGGTTCGTGACTCAACTGATAGCTCTTGTAATTGGTGTTGTCTTAGTCCACACAGTGATAAAGTCATAGCTGAGGCAAATACATCCTACATCCCAGAGCCGAAGATTGGCTCCTCTGGCCTTTTCGCCCATCTCACTCCCAAAGATGGGCATAAGATGGCTGAAACATCAGCTTCCGCTTTTATTCCGTACCGCCCTTTGACCCGAGATTCTTTGGAGTCTGAGAAGCAGCGTGTTTCACTTTCACCTGGTGATGAAAAGAACATTCTCACTGCAGACGTATGGATATTAGATAACTACACATCTAGAATGTCGTCTCCTGAATCTGTCATGTCAGTCAGTGATTATAGAGCAATGTCACCTGACTCTCCTCTGGGTAAAAGAAGAGTTTTACCTGCAGACTTTTCCAGTGTATTGGAAGACAGCCGGGCACTTTCACCAATGTCGGACGGATGCAGATCACCAGAGGTTACACAGAATTTCACTGTGAACAAATTCAACCCTTGTCAGACACAAACATATGAGTGTAAACAACTGTTTGGTTTGAAGGATTTGACCATCCCTGGGATTTCAAACCCCAATTGTTCTGAGTTCTCTGAGTCATGGGAAAAGTGGAGGCCAATGTCCCCTGACTCCCAAGTACCTAAACACAGTCAAACTGCGGCTGAAGTTGTACATATAAAGGGAAAGCGCAGAGCATTCTCACCTGTGACATCAGATACTGAATCTGAGGAGATTTTTGTTGAGGATGTCTCTCATGCCAGAAAAGCACTTTCGCCTGACTTACTTACAGCTAATCATGGATCAGATTTGGATGGTCGACCTTTCTCTCCAGAATCTCAGTCCTCTCAGTGCAGTTTCTCATTTCTCGAACTCTTGTACTCAGAACCAGTCCGCAGGCAACTTAGGCAAAAATACTGTGATTATTTTTTGCTATATTCAGGAGGAAATTTATTGTCACCACCGCTAAAATCCCCTAAAATCGCAATAAAGGAGAACGAAAGCGCTCAGTCCTACATTAGTTACTGGTATGAGAAGTTTGTGCCACAATCCTCTAAAAACGTAGGATCATCAAATCAGATGGATGATGATTTAGAAATTGAAAAACTAAACTGTTCAGAGGAAAATCAAAGAGAGTTGCGTGGGGCTGAATCATCCAAAATAAACTTTAACCCAGAGTGCGAGAAACACAGAGAATCCCCCGGACCAAAGTTCTTTAACTTTGTTGATAGAACAGAAAGGGTTTTTCGGTTCCCAGATGAAATTACTATGGCATCGAAAAGACGAACATTATCAGAACAAAATATAAAGGCAAAGTTCTGTGATACGCAGTTAGAAGGTGGTAAGAACATGGGAAACAATTTAGTGAAAGGAGGAAAATCTCATGTTTCTAGTTTTGACGCACAACACTCAGGTGGAACTGTAACTGCATCCCCTCTGCTGTCTGCTAACAGACCTTTTACATATGCAGATGCTGTGCGAGGCGTTACATATGAAAAACACAGAGAGCCAATTCAGAATAAAACATCTTTAGAGTCTGAAGATGTTTGGCCTCCTTCTGTATCATCAGAAGATCAGTACAGCTTCTCCTTCATAGATGATTGGTGGTCTGAGTTAAGACCACATTCTCCAGAGTCTCTGGACTCTCACAGTGAACTGAGGCTCCTGTCTCCTGACTCACCTGTTCCTCAGTTCAGATGTACTCATATTGACTGTAATGTAGAACTTTCAAGACACAGGTCGTTTACACCAGAATCTACTTTATCAGACTGGGAAGGTGCTGATTTGTGTTTGGAAATTCTTTTTGAAGAGGACAGACCAGAGTCCCCGCAGTCGGTTTTGTCAGACTTTGAACTGGATAAGTTATTTAGTAGCAGGGGGTTGTCCCCAGAATCTGTGTCCTCTGATTTTGACTTTTCACTTTTACAAGACTGGCTGGCAGACTTTAGAGCGTCCTCCCCAGAATCTGTTGCAGAAGATGAAGATCATACTTTATCTCCTCTTATGACATTTAGTAAAATTAATAATCAACACTGTAACTATTACTTAAAATACTCTGAACACAGACCATCATCACCTCTCTCAACAATGTCAGAATGTGATGACTTTGACTTTTATCTCGAACACATGTTTGCTAACAACAGAGCAGATTCACCAGATTCACTTCCTTCAGCTTTCGAGGTCAAACACTCAGGTGGAACTGTAACTGCATCCCCTCTGCTGTCTGCTAACAGACCTTTTACATATGCAGATGCTGTGCGAGGCGTTACATATGAAAAACACAGAGAGACAATTCAGATTATCACATCTTTAGAGTCTGAAGATGTTCGGCCTCCTTCTGTATCATCAGAAGATCAGTACAGCTTCTCCTTCATAGATGATTGGCTGTCTGAGTTAAGACCACATTCTCCAGAGTCTCTGGACTCTGACAGTGAACTGAGGCTCCTGTCTCCTGACTCACCTGTTCCTCAATTCAGATGTACTCATATTGACTGTAATGTAGAACTTTCAAGACACAGGTCGTTTACACCAGAATCTACTTTATCAGACTGGGAAGGCGCTGATTTGTGTTTGGAAATTCTTTTTGAGGAGGACAGACCAGAGTCCCCGCAGTCAGTTTTGTCAGACTTTGAACTGGATAAGTTATTTAGTAGCAAGGGGTTGTCCCCAGAATCTGTGTCCTCTGATTTTGACTTTTCACTTTTACAAGACTGGCTGGCAGACTTTAGAGCGTCCTCCCCAGAATCTGTTGCAGAAGATGAAGATCATACTTTATCTCCTCTTATGACATTTAGTAAAATTAATAATCAACACTGTAACTATTACTTAAAATATTCTGAACACAGACCATCATCACCTCTTTCAACAATGTCAGAATGTGATGACTTTGACTTTTATCTCGAACACATGTTTGCTAACAACAGAGCAGATTCACCAGATTCACTTCCTTCAGCTTTCGAGGTCAAACACTCAGGTGGAACTGTAACTGCATCCCCTCTGCTGTCTGCTAACAGACCTTTTACATATGCAGATGCTGTGCGAGGCGTTACATATGAAAAACACAGGGAGACAATTCAGAATAAAACATCTTTAGAGTCTGAAGATGTTCGGCCTCCTTCTGTATCATCAGAAGATCAGTACAGCTCCTCCTTCATAGATGATTGGCTGTCTGAGTTAAGACCACATTCTCCAGAGTCTCTGGACTCTGACAGTGAACTGAGGCTCCTGTCTCCTGACTCACCTGTTCCTCAGTTCAGATGTACTCATATTGACTGTATCCTGGGACACAGGTCGTTTACACCAGAATCTACTTTATCAGACTGGGAAGGTGCTGATTTGTGTTTGGAAATTCTTTTTGAGGAGGACAGACCAGAGTCCCCGCAGTCAGTTTTGTCAGACTTTGAACTGGATAAGTTATTTAGTAGCAGGGGGTTGTCCCCAGAATCTGTGTCCTCTGATTTTGACTTTTCACTTTTACAAGACTGGCTGGCAGACTTTAGAGCGTCCTCCCCAGAATCTGTTGCAGAAGATGAAGATCATACTTTGTCTCTTTTCATGACCTTTGGTCAAATGAATAATCAACACTGTAACTATTACTTAAAATACTCTGAACACAGACCATCATCACCTCTCTCAACAATGTCAGAATGTGATGACTTTGACTTTTATCTCGAACACATGTTTGCTAACAACAGAGCAGATTCACCAGATTCACTTCCTTCAGCTTTCGAGGTCAAACACTCAGGTGGAACTGGAACTGCATCCCCTCTGCTGTCTGCTAACAGACCTTTTACATATGCAGATGCTGTGCGAGGCGTTACATATGAAAAACACAGAGAGACAATTCAGATTATCACATCTTTAGAGTCTGAAGATGTTCGGCCTCCTTCTGTATCATCAGAAGATCAGTACAGCTCCTCCTTCATAGATGATTGGCTGTCTGAGTTAAGACCACATTCTCCAGAGTCTCTGGACTCTGACAGTGAACTGAGGCTCCTGTCTCCTGACTCACCTGTTCCTCAGTTCAGATGTACTCATATTGACTGTAATGTAGAACTTTCAAGACACAGGTCGTTTACACCAGAATCTACTTTATCAGACTGGGAAGGCGCTGATTTGTGTTTGGAAATTCTTTTTGAGGAGGAAAGACCAGAGTCCCCGCAGTCAGTTTTGTCAGACTTTGAACTGGATAAGTTATTTAGTAGCAGGGGGTTGTCCCCAGAATCTGTGTCCTCTGATTTTGACTTTTCACTTTTACAAGACTGGCTGGCAGACTTTAGAGCGTCCTCCCCAGAATCTGTTGCAGGAGATGAAGATCATACTTTATCTCCTCTTATGACATTTAGTAAAATTAATAATCAACACTGTAACTATTACTTAAAATACTCTGAACACAGACCATCATCACCTCTTTCAACAATGTCAGAATGTGATGACTTTGACTTTTATCTCGAACACATGTTTGCTAACAACAGAGCAGATTCACCAGATTCACTTCCTTCAGCTTTCGAGGTCAAACACTCAGGTGGAACTGGAACTGCATCCCCTCTGCTGTCTGCTAACAGACCTTTTACATATGCAGATGCTGTGCGAGGCGTTACATATGAAAAACACAGAGAGACAATTCAGAATAAAACATCTTTAGAGTCTGAAGATGTTCGGCCTCCTTCTGTATCATCAGAAGATCAGTACAGCTCCTCCTTCATAGATGATTGGCGGTCTGAGTTAAGACCACATTCTCCAGAGTCTCTGGACTCTCACAGTGAACTGAGGCTCCTGTCTCCTGACTCACCTGTTCCTCAGTTCAGATGTACTCATATTGACTGTATCCTGGGAAACAGGTCGTTTACACCAGAATCTACTTTATCAGACTGGGAAGGTGCTGATTTGTGTTTGGAAATTCTTTTTGAGGAGGACAGACCAGAGTCCCCGCAGTCAGTTTTGTCAGACTTTGAACTGGATAAGTTATTTAGTAGCAGGGGGTTGTCCCCAGAATCTGTGTCCTCTGATTTTGACTTTTCACTTTTACAAGACTGGCTGGCAGACTTTAGAGCGTCCTCCCCAGAATCTGTTGCAGAAGATGAAGATCATACTTTGTCTCTTTTCATGACCTTTGGTCAAATGAATAATCAACACTGTAACTATTACTTAAAATACTCTGAACACAGACCATCATCACCTCTCTCAACAATGTCAGAATGTGATGACTTTGACTTTTATCTCAAACACATGTTTGCTAACAACAGAGCAGATTCACCAGATTCACTTCCTTCAGCTTTCGAGGTCAAACACTCAGGTGGAACTGTAACTGCATCCCCTCTGCTGTCTGCTAACAGACCTTTTACATATGCAGATGCTGTGCGAGGCGTTACATATGAAAAACACAGGGAGACAATTCAGAATAAAACATCTTTAGAGTCTGAAGATGTTCGGCCTCCTTCTGTATCATCAGAAGATCAGTACAGCTTCTCCTTCATAGATGATTGGCTGTCTGAGTTAAAACCACATTCTCCAGAGTCTCTGGACTCTGACAGTGAACTGAGGCTCCTGTCTCCTGACTCACCTGTTCCTCAGTTCAGATGTACTCATATTGACTGTAATGTAGAACTTTCAAGACACAGGTCGTTTACACCAGAATCTACTTTATCAGACTGGGAAGGTGCTGATTTGTGTTTGGAAATTCTTTTTGAGGAGGACAGACCAGAGTCCCCGCAGTCAGTTTTGTCAGACTTTGAACTGGATAAGTTATTTAGTAGCAGGGGGTTGTCCCCAGAATCTGTGTCCTCTGATTTTGACTTTTCACTTTTACAAGACTGGCTGGCAGACTTTAGAGCGTCCTCCCCAGAATCTGTTGCAGAAGATGAAGATCATACTTTGTCTCTTTTCATGACCTTTGGTCAAATGAATAATCAACACTGTAACTATTACTTAAAATACTCTGAACACAGACCATCATCACCTCTCTCAACAATGTCAGAATGTGATGACTTTGACTTTTATCTCAAACACATGTTTGCTAACAACAGAGCAGATTCACCAGATTCACTTCCTTCAGCTTTCGAGGTCAAACACTCAGGTGGAACTGGAACTGCATCCCCTCTGCTGTCTGCTAACAGACCTTTTACATATGCAGATGCTGTGCGAGGCGTTACATATGAAAAACACAGAGAGACAATTCAGATTATCACATCTTTAGAGTCTGAAGATGTTCGGCCTCCTTCTGTATCATCAGAAGATCAGTACAGCTTCTCCTTCATAGATGATTGGCTGTCTGAGTTAAGACCACATTCTCCAGAGTCTCTGGACTCTGACAGTGAACTGAGGCTCCTGTCTCCTGACTCACCTGTTCCTCAGTTCAGATGTACTCATATTGACTGTATCCTGGGACACAGGTCGTTTACACCAGAATCTACTTTATCAGACTGGGAAGGCGCTGATTTGTGTTTGGAAATTCTTTTTGAAGAGGACAGACCAGAGTCCCCGCAGTCGGTTTTGTCAGACTTTGAACTGGATAAGTTATTTAGTAGCAGGGGGTTGTCCCCAGAATCTGTGTCCTCTGATTTTGACTTTTCACTTTTACAAGACTGGCTGGCAGACTTTAGAGCGTCCTCCCCAGAATCTGTTGCAGAAGATGAAGATCATACTTTATCTCCTCTTATGACATTTAGTAAAATTAATAATCAACACTGTAACTATTACTTAAAATACTCTGAACACAGACCATCATCACCTCTCTCAACAATGTCAGAATGTGATGACTTTGACTTTTATCTCGAACACATGTTTGCTAACAACAGAGCAGATTCACCAGATTCACTTCCTTCAGCTTTCGAGGTCAAACACTCAGGTGGAACTGGAACTGCATCCCCTCTGCTGTCTGCTAACAGACCTTTTACATATGCAGATGCTGTGCGAGGCGTTACATATGAAAAACACAGAGAGACAATTCAGAATAAAACATCTTTAGAGTCTGAAGATGTTCGGCCTCCTTCTGTATCATCAGAAGATCAGTACAGCTTCTCCTTCATAGATGATTGGCTGTCTGAGTTAAGACCACATTCTCCAGAGTCTCTGGACTCTCACAGTGAACTGAGGCTCCTGTCTCCTGACTCACCTGTTCCTCAGTTCAAATGTACTCATATTGACTGTATCCTGGGACACAGGTCGTTTACACCAGAATCTACTTTATCAGACTGGGAAGGTGCTGATTTGTGTTTGGAAATTCTTTTTGAGGAGGACAGACCAGAGTCCCCGCAGTCAGTTTTGTCAGACTTTGAACTGGATAAGTTATTTAGTAGCAGGGGGTTGTCCCCAGAATCTGTGTCCTCTGATTTCTACTTTTCACTTTTACAAGACTGGCTGGCAGACTTTAGAGCGTCCTCCCCAGAATCTGTTGCAGGAGATGAAGATCATACTTCGTCTCTTCTTATGACATTTAGTCAAATAAATAATCAACACTGTAACTATTACTTAAAATACTCTGAACACAGACCATCATCACCTTTCTCAACAATGTCAGAATGTGATGACTTTGACTTTTATCTCGAACACATGTTTGCTAACAACAGAGCAGATTCACCAGATTCACTTCCTTCAGCTTTCGAGGTCAAACACTCAGGTGGAACTGTAACTGCATCCCCTCTGCTGTCTGCTAACAGACCTTTTACATATGCAGATGCTGTGCGAGGCGTTACATATGAAAAACACAGAGAGACAATTCAGATTATCACATCTTTAGAGTCTGAAGATGTTCGGCCTCCTTCTGTATCATCAGAAGATCAGTACAGCTTCTCCTTCATAGATGATTGGCTGTCTGAGTTAAGACCACATTCTCCAGAGTCTCTGGACTCTGACAGTGAACTGAGGCTCCTGTCTCCTGACTCACCTGTTCCTCAGTTCAGATGTACTCATATTGACTGTAATGTAGAACTTTCAAGACACAGGTCGTTTACACCAGAATCTACTTTATCAGACTGGGAAGGTGCTGATTTGTGTTTGGAAATTCTTTTTGAAGAGGACAGACCAGAGTCCCCGCAGTCAGTTTTGTCAGACTTTGAACTGGATAAGTTATTTAGTAGCAGGGGGTTGTCCCCAGAATCTGTGTCCTCTGATTTTGACTTTTCACTTTTACAAGACTGGCTGGCAGACTTTAGAGCGTCCTCCCCAGAATCTGTTGCAGAAGATGAAGATCATACTTCGTCTCTTCTTATGACATTTAGTCAAATAAATAATCAACACTGTAACTATTACTTAAAATACTCTGAACACAGACCATCATCACCTTTCTCAACAATGTCAGAATGTGATGACTTTGACTTTTATCTCGAACACATGTTTGCTAACAACAGAGCAGATTCACCAGATTCACTTCCTTCAGCTTTCGAGGTCAAACACTCAGGTGGAACTGTAACTGCATCCCCTCTGCTGTCTGCTAACAGACCTTTTACATATGCAGATGCTGTGCGAGGCGTTACATATGAAAAACACAGAGAGACAATTCAGATTATCACATCTTTAGAGTCTGAAGATGTTCGGCCTCCTTCTGTATCATCAGAAGATCAGTACAGCTTCTCCTTCATAGATGATTGGCTGTCTGAGTTAAGACCACATTCTCCAGAGTCTCTGGACTCTGACAGTGAACTGAGGCTCCTGTCTCCTGACTCACCTGTTCCTCAGTTCAGATGTACTCATATTGACTGTATCCTGGGACACAGGTCGTTTACACCAGAATCTACTTTATCAGACTGGGAAGGCGCTGATTTGTGTTTGGAAATTCTTTTTGAAGAGGACAGACCAGAGTCCCCGCAGTCGGTTTTGTCAGACTTTGAACTGGATAAGTTATTTAGTAGCAGGGGGTTGTCCCCAGAATCTGTGTCCTCTGATTTTGACTTTTCACTTTTACAAGACTGGCTGGCAGACTTTAGAGCGTCCTCCCCAGAATCTGTTGCAGAAGATGAAGATCATACTTTATCTCCTCTTATGACATTTAGTAAAATTAATAATCAACACTGTAACTATTACTTAAAATACTCTGAACACAGACCATCATCACCTCTCTCAACAATGTCAGAATGTGATGACTTTGACTTTTATCTCGAACACATGTTTGCTAACAACAGAGCAGATTCACCAGATTCACTTCCTTCAGCTTTCGAGGTCAAACACTCAGGTGGAAGTGTAACTGTATTCCCTCTGCTGTCTGCTAACAGACCTTTTACATATGCAGATGCTGTGCGAGGCGTTACATATGAAAAACACAGGGAGACAATTCAGAATAAAACATCTTTAGAGTCTGAAGATGTTCGGCCTCCTTCTGTATCATCAGAAGATCAGTACAGCTTCTCCTTCATAGATGATTGGCTGTCTGAGTTAAGACCACATTCTCCAGAGTCTCTGGACTCTCACAGTGAACTGAGGCTCCTGTCTCCTGACTCACCTGTTCCTCAGTTCAAATGTACTCATATTGACTGTATCCTGGGACACAGGTCGTTTACACCAGAATCTACTTTATCAGACTGGGAAGGTGCTGATTTGTGTTTGGAAATTCTTTTTGAGGAGGACAGACCAGAGTCCCCGCAGTCAGTTTTGTCAGACTTTGAACTGGATAAGTTATTTAGTAGCAGGGGGTTGTCCCCAGAATCTGTGTCCTCTGATTTCTACTTTTCACTTTTACAAGACTGGCTGGCAGACTTTAGAGCGTCCTCCCCAGAATCTGTTGCAGGAGATGAAGATCATACTTCGTCTCTTCTTATGACATTTAGTCAAATAAATAATCAACACTGTAACTATTACTTAAAATACTCTGAACACAGACCATCATCACCTTTCTCAACAATGTCAGAATGTGATGACTTTGACTTTTATCTCGAACACATGTTTGCTAACAACAGAGCAGATTCACCAGATTCACTTCCTTCAGCTTTCGAGGTCAAACACTCAGGTGGAACTGTAACTGCATCCCCTCTGCTGTCTGCTAACAGACCTTTTACATATGCAGATGCTGTGCGAGGCGTTACATATGAAAAACACAGAGAGACAATTCAGATTATCACATCTTTAGAGTCTGAAGATGTTCGGCCTCCTTCTGTATCATCAGAAGATCAGTACAGCTTCTCCTTCATAGATGATTGGCTGTCTGAGTTAAGACCACATTCTCCAGAGTCTCTGGACTCTGACAGTGAACTGAGGCTCCTGTCTCCTGACTCACCTGTTCCTCAGTTCAGATGTACTCATATTGACTGTAATGTAGAACTTTCAAGACACAGGTCGTTTACACCAGAATCTACTTTATCAGACTGGGAAGGTGCTGATTTGTGTTTGGAAATTCTTTTTGAGGAGGACAGACCAGAGTCCCCGCAGTCAGTTTTGTCAGACTTTGAACTGGATAAGTTATTTAGTAGCAGGGGGTTGTCCCCAGAATCTGTGTCCTCTGATTTTGACTTTTCACTTTTACAAGACTGGCTGGCAGACTTTAGAGCGTCCTCCCCAGAATCTGTTGCAGGAGATGAAGATCATACTTTCTCTCCTCTCATGACCTTTGGTCAAATGAATAATCAACACTGTAACTATTACTTAAAATACTCTGAACACAGACCATCATCACCTCTCTCAACAATGTCAGAATGTGATGACTTTGACTTTCATCTCGAACACATGTTTGCTAACAACAGAGCAGATTCACCAGATTCACTTCCTTCAGCTTTCGAGGTCAAACACTCAGGTAGAACTGTAACTGTATTCCCTCTACTCTCTGCTAATAAACCTCTTACATATGCAGAGGTTGTTAAGGCCAACACACAAGGGGCACAACAGCAGGGTGGTCCTTTTTCTAATGATAATTCAGTCTCACTCAACCCTTTATCCCTTGTACTCCAACCGTTATCAGCTGAGAGCTCTTCTTCACTTCAGCGAGCAGTGAAAAAATGCAAGCCATTACTTATATCCCATTCATGTGATCCACTTTATAAGGGGAAATGTTGTTACCGCCATTACCATTCGTCTGAATTTGCAAAAGAACCTTAACTATGGTCAATTTTTTCCAATATACAACAGAAGTCAGTCACACTTTGACAATTTCTCTCAAACACCAAATAGATTAAAACTGAGTCATCTCCCAAAAAATGTGCAATTAACATTAAAAGCTTAAGAGAGACAGGCTAAATTTTGACACAAACAGAAATTATATGAAAATTAATAACTGACAAGCACATCCAAAATTTGTAATACTTTCAAAATCAAAGCTAGGTACAATATTTCTGTTCATTTAGTCTTCTGGTATGAACATGTTTGAAGTGACTTGTCAACACTTGTCAGCTAGCTTGCTGTTTGATGTATAGTTTGATAGAATAGTTTGCTAGTTCTGGGCTGAGTTAACAAAATGCTATTCATCACAGAGTCTGGATTTCTGACCCAAAGAAAAAAAGTATTTTTTTTAGTCATAAAAATGACTAAAATTGTTTAAACGCCTAACTCCACAGTACATCATATTTCTCAAACTTTTCATGTTTTCAACAATAATTTTCTTAGATGTATCGTAAAATATTCTGAATTTACCTGATTTGGATTCTTAAAGCGACTTCTGTTGTATATTGTCCCGAAAAAGTTTGACAATATAATAAACGTCAATAGATATTTGTTTTGTGTTTGTGTCTTTTTTTAGCTCATCAATTGACAGGCTCTGACTCTATTAAAGTGGATTATTTTTTTCGATAACTGGTCTGAGAAGTATTCTAGGAGAAATTTTTCTGCCAGATATTTTCGTTTTCTCTTATAAGCTTTACATAGTTACAATAGTTACAGATTTATCAATCTACCACTGATGACACAAACTGAGACAGCTGAATCAGGATCCTTAGTTCAAACACGAATGAGCAGCCTTTTTTATGAGGCCTCTTCCCTAGATGCCAAATAGTCTAAGATTCGATCGGGTCCAACTTCACATTGTGAGGCAATTTTGTGCTGAGTTGAGTCACATAGCCATCTGTTGATCCAAAAATGGTTTCATCATGCTGTCTGGCATGAAGAGGTTGTCCATGAGCAAGCAAAGAATCAGTGAGATAAAGACCACTTGTGTGTGAACCTGAATGGACAGTACCTGTTTAAAGATGACACCTGCTCAAGTTTCTCACCCCAAGAACACGAAAAGAAAATCAATGAGAAAGAACAAGAAAAAAGGTTCCATGGTGTCGGTAAGCCAGCAAAAAGCTCTTGCTTGTCAGTGAGTGCAGTGTTGGCTTTGAAAGTAGACGAACGTATATACATATATTTATATCTAAAGTTTGAATGTAGTAGGTGCTCCTCAAGCTTCTAATAATAACAAACAAAGGCTTTACTGACCTGCTGTGGCATGTTTGCATTGGAGCAGACATAATGATCTTGTAGTGAAGTAAAGCTAATAGAAATTACCATGATCTCTAAGTGACATTATAACTAGATTAGAATTTTTTGGAGTTGCATTTCCCTCTTAAGATATTAATTAACAGCCATGAAAATTGATGGTATGCACTGCTTGCCACGTGTGTTCCTGTTCGTAAAGCACATGCTCCTACTCATTTCTACTCAACCCCAATGAAAAAGAATTATTAAGACATTGCTCTCAATTTGCAATGGAAATGTTCTGAGACTATGCCCCAGTGAGCCATACAGTAGGTTCAACTCCAAATTCAGTTGAATTGCAAAATTAAATGTGATGACATAAATGTTTCTCTTAACTTACAAGATGCAGCTTGTAATTGCTTCCCTCCTCCCACCCTCTGCCCCCTCGAATGTCTTTACTAGGGACACAACACCACGGGTTTGTTGTGCCAACTGAGTGGATTTTACCTGGTGCAGTTTTGTAATCTTTTGAAATTATTATTTTTTTTTTTTGTAATTATTATTTGTTACAGATAGGGGAAAATCCTTAGTGGTTGTTTTTTGATAATGGTAATAGCAGAATAGTTTACCCTTCAGGAGACAGGAGGGACTTGCAGACAGTATTCGTCTTTTTCACGAAAATTGCAAATCTTCCCCGCTTGGAAACAATTTCCACATTCTCACTGTCTCACGGTATTTCAAATCCTGATTTGACTTAAGTTTATGTTTCCCCCGCTATTATATTGTAAAATGACATATAAACACACATATATGTGTATGTGTATTTACAAATATATATGCATATATAATATGTCATTATTGAAAACTATTACTATTAAGAATGTTTTAAAGAGACCCCCCTCTATAAGCATCTTAATCTGCGGTGTATTGCTCTTTAGATTCTATGTTATTGATTAAATCAGTGTTATTAACTTGCAGACAGATGACAAGGTAAATAAAAATGTGTGCTGGTTTAGCCCAGCTCAGTCTCCTCTGAAAACATGTGATACATCCAATGTCCAAATGTGTTAGTGATTAAGGGTTCAGATCTTTCAAATTTGTCATCCTTCTGTAGATGTTAATAATATGTTGTTAATTGTGACATGTAGCCTACGCATGTTGATCAGAAGTTGAAAAAAAAAATGTATTGGAGACATTGCTGTCATGCTTGAAATAGTATTTGTGACAGCTGCATGTTTAATTTGAGTCTTAATTTCATCCCCAAAGAACCACAAATGATTTATGTTTGTGATTTGTTTCCCCATTCCATTGTATCATTTCTTTCAGGTGTCATCTTCATCCTCCGAGAACAATATTTCACAATCATCCAAACAGAGAAATGTTGATTTAGGACAAAGTCAGGGCTTTCCAACTGCGCCTCCGCTCTTGGCACATGACCCAGGCGCAGTTTCCATTGCAAAACTGAAATTAACAATTCCAAGTACCTCGGACTTAAGTAAAACACAATATGACAATGTCACATTGACCTGTCAAGGTAGCTCACCGCAGGAAAAAGATGAAAATCTCTTATTGCCTAATCAAAGTGAAGATTCTGGCTTCGCTAAACCAGATTGTTTGACCCCAGACTCAGAAGACAGTCTGGATAAAGTTGCCATCGTGTCCTCAGACTCCACGCCAACACCACCAGGCTCTGGGTCGCCTCAGCTCGACCAGCTTCTGTCAGATCTGAAGGAGATGAGACTTGAGTTTAGACCAGAGACACTTGACGCATCTTTGTCAGAATCCCTTGATGACAGCTTGGAAGTTGGTGAAATTTCTGAGTTTGAAGAGCTTTCACCTGAAGGTTCTCCAGAAAATAGTCAAATCGCAGGAGTCGGCATGTCATCTGTTCCACTGCTTGCGGAAAGTAACACTAATGTAGCAGTCACTCCTGATATGGCGAAAACTTCGAAGTCTAGTCTTGATATTGATGAAGACAGTCCTGTATCCCTTACCGAAGCTCTTTCAATTCCAAAACTTCCCCAAAGCCTTGGTGAAGAAGTTGAGCCATCCGGCAAACGTGCTTCAAATGTTGTTGAAATATTTCCTTCAGATGCTGAAACGCCTGAGCAGAACCTGACTCATTTTCATGGGGAAGAGTTTACAAGTGACGTTCATCTAAGTCATGAAGGACAAGGCGCAACCACACAGTGTAATGAGTCAGAGGGTGTGACAGAAGAAACCTCAACACAGAGTATCCGAGATCAAATTTTATGTGACGGAACCTCCATTCAAACAACTTCTTCTCAGTCTGATTTGACTCCTGACTCAGTTACAAGTGAAAGGCAGTTTGGCTTTGAGGAACTAAAGCCGTATCAGTCATCGGGGAAATTGGAGATATCTTCAGATGAAACGAGACAAAAGACCTGTGAACAGCACTCTGAAGAAATCCAGACTCCGACCAGCTATGAATGTTTTGCCTCTCGGTCTGCTTCAGTCCAATCAAAAACTGAGGTGGCTTCATCAGCTTCTGATGAGGAGTACAGCATCGCTCTTGGGGATGCCGACACCTCCTCTGTTGAAAATACCTATACCCACATACTTCCAGAGTATGCAGAGGTGGTGCACAGTGGCGCAGACCGCTCTACTTTTGAATATTCTGACCCAGAGCCTTACTTTGACTGCAAACAAGGGGCGTCTGATTTCTCTGAGACTGAACCTGATGCCCTTGAGACAAGAACAAGTGGAAGTCAGGCCCAGGATCAGCTCAAACATCTTGGAGCGCAGGAAAAGGCGAATCAGAAAGTGCTGTTGTCTTCTGGAAGTGAAGATTATGAGGACGCTCCTTTTATCAGTGAGCCCCTTCATCATGTATACAAAGGAAGTGAAGAATTACTGCACTATTCAGAGACATCAGATGAAGAATTCTCCATGTGTGAGGCTTCACAACCACCCGGAACATTTTATACTAATAAGTCTCTCAGAAGGGTAAGATGAGACCTGGTGAAAACTTGCAAGTTGTTCACAAAAGTTAAGTTTTAACAAATGTTATATTTCCTTCAGAGATGAATGACTGCTAACCCTCTGGCCCATGGACTGGATCTAAAACACCCTATAACCTTTGCTTTGTTTTAAATTTAGATTTAACTAATCCTTAATCAGCATGTCTCCTTGCTGCTTGGATCCTGCAGTATCACTTGGTGATAACATAAGCCATGAGCTTTTTTTTTTTAGCAATCTGTGGATTTCATTTTTGAAGTAAAGGCATGATTTCTTTTCTTAATGCTTTTTAATGTTACAGACTATCATGTTGTACCTTCCAACACATTGGAAAGTGCACCATGTCACTCTGTTTATTGCTTGCTTTGCTGCAAATGTACTATCTAAAGGACATATTTGTCATCCATTATATCTGAGTGGATATGTTTTCCTTGGTCAGGAGATCACCGCAGAGCTTGGATCAATGTCAGAAAGTTCAGATGATGAATTTTTGACCACCAGAATAGTACGAAGGAGAGTTGTCATTCAGGTATCTGATTCAGCATGGTCGATGGCGTTCCACTTGCGTGTGGAAATAGACTTTAACCAGGCTAGCTCTTCACTGTTTACTGCCTGACAATGTTTAATCATACTGGAATGAGTACAAATGTGTGTTTCTGAATATAAACTGCCATTTTTTTTTTGCACTGATGGCTGAAGCTTTTGAAAGTATTTTATGCTGTTGTGAGTTGGGATGTTTATTGAACAACATAATTCTGTTTGTTTGCAGTTTCCCCAAAATCCCTATTAAGTGCAAGTTTTGTGTCTTATTTCCTCCCTGACATGTGTTGCTATTAAGCGGAGAGACTTAAACACATGAACACCACGAGTTGGCATTTCTGATAATTGTTTGTGCTGTCCTGCCTTTCAGGCTGATGAAATGCCCGACTTCCCTAATCAGTCAGTAACAGAGGAGAGGTACAAGGATGAAAATGGACACATAGTTGTCAAAAGGGTAAAGCAAGATTCTACATATGCTCACATAAATATATTACTTGAGAATGTAAAAAGGGTTTCTGGATTGCTAACTCATTTGATTGAGTGGTGTTTAAAATATGTGAAGCACAATGTATTGATGGGTACTTATTACCCCAAATGAATGCATCATTAATCACTGATCTCTAAACACATTATCTTGATCAGGTTACCCGAAAAGTTATCCGCAAGTGTGTTTCTGCGGATGGTGTGGAACATGAAGAGGTTTCATTAGAAGGGGCTCCTCAGAGATCTGTCACTCTGTCCGAGGGAGATGGGTACTCCAAGGTGGTAAAGCAGACTATACTCAAGAGTGAGGGAGACCACACAGAGGTATGTCTGCCGCCAGCTGTTACATGTGTTCATTATCATTGTCTTAAGATTCTATTTTTAACAGAAAAAAATCAGAGACAATAGCATTTTCACTCATAGTAGAATATAAAGTGCATTAACTAAAAAGATGATTTTATCTATCCTGATGTAGGTCACATTTGTTGAATCTGAGGGTTTCCCATCATCAAAGCAAGAGACAGCTGATGTTTGTATGGTCAGTTACACAGAAAACACAACTGTGTTGGAGGGGGAAAGGAAAATGACTTCCCAAGGCGATCCATCTTTGGCATCTGACCTCCCCTCAGCCCGAGACGACTTCAAGCAGGTATTTTAATATCAATATCACAAATATGGTCAATAGCAGTACATGGCATGATGTACATAACACGCACTCCATATTTTTGCTTTTTTCTTCTCAATTCCTGGATGCAAATGGGATCATCATGATGATGTTGTTTAATGTCATACATCCTGAGCAAATGAGCTCAGATAACCAAGTACTGATGATTGATATATTCACACTGAACTAAATACATAAATGGTCTCCATCCATTCATCACTTTTCTATACCAGCCTAATCCAACTGAGTGTCACAAGGGGGCTGGAACTATCCCAGCAGTCAATGGGCGAGAGGCGGGGTACACCCTGGACAGGTCGCCAGTCCAACACAAACATATATGGTCTGTCCTAAGAAATGTATTAGTTTCTGACTTTTGGAAAAAAACAAATTCCCTGAAAAGTAAATCTGAAAAGATGATGAAAAGTATCTGAGCTCTTTAACCATCTCACAAACAATTAAGTGATTCTATTGATACAATGTTATATTTTCTCACCTCAATTCATTGAGCCCCCTTGTGAAGGACTGCCTCTCACTTTGAAAACCTCAGCTGTAGATGATAAAATCAGCAAATCTTTTTGTAGTATTATGCTTAGAAACATTATTTTCAAATTGTTTGCTCCCCTTCCCATTTATATATATATATGTTTATATTTGACATATTTTCTGAGCACTATTTTTTTTAAAACATAGAGCTGTCTGATTTGCAATTAATCAATTCATTCTATTATCAGTTATCATTTTTGCATCAGAATTTGTCACCATGAAGCTGCTCCGCTTCAATCCTTGTGTATATCATTGCCATTTCTCCTTTTCATGTTGCTAGGCACTTGGTTTTTTAGGTGGTTTTAGCAGAGCAGAGCTCCCTCCTGTGGTAGAGAGAGAAATTGTCAGAGAGGATGGAACTGTGGTCAGGAGGTTGGTGTGTGTGTGTGTGCGTGTGTGTGTGCGTGTGTGTATGTGCTTGTGCGTTTGTTTTTATACCATTATGGGGACCAAATTCAGACACAACACCAACTTATAGGGACCTTATGAAATTGAGTTATGAACAAATAAGACTTGGTTTGAAGAGCTAAGTATTAGAACTAGGTTATGGTTAGGTGCAGAGTTAGGGTTAGGTATTGAGTATTAAGGGGCCAGGGGATGTATTAGGTCAATCCGATGTCCCCACAAAGATACTGAGACAAACGTGTTTGTCTGTGAGTGTGTGTGAAAGAGATGCAGCATCTCTGTTTAATTATGTGTCTACTTATGAGTGTGAATTTTTGAATTTATAAAATGTACTAATGTTGACTGATATTTACTAATCTTGCTGAGGTAAGTGTAGTATAATGTCTTGTACTCTCAATATACCTGAAATATATCATACAATAGACATATTAGCTTTGAGTTTAGGATTGCATTGTGCTAGGGACAAAATTTTCTAAGCCTTATGTCTGACATTATATCAAATTCTGTGATGATTGATTGATTGATTGTCCCATGTATTTTTTTAGAAATAAAATTCAATATCTGTCATAGTGATGGAACATTGCACTAGTAGATAACTTTAACAACGGGAATGGGGACTCAAAAATAAACATCTGTATAAACGAGTGGAGACAAATAAATGGAGATTACACATAGGAATTGATGATATTATACATGGAATCGAGGCATCTGCAGCTAGAAAGCAGCAATGAAGGTTCAGTGCATGTGATTGCATATGAATGTTGGATTTACAAAGCATGATATAATGTGTGTGGGTCTTTCACATTTTTCACTTGGAAGAAGAGGATGACAAAGGGGGTATTCAGTTGGTTGCAATCTGTCATTTATACCAATACATGTCACCAGTTCTTTTAAGATACTGAACTGTCCCCTTTGCACTTGTGATATCTTTAGGGCCCACATGCGTAAAGGTAAGACCTTCAGACGAACAGCGGTGAAGGGAGCTGGTCGACACAAACAAGTCCTTGTAAGGGAAACAGACACCTACAGAAAAGGGAGAAAACCCTGTGACCTTCAGCAGCAACTCCACCAGCTCTTTCATCGCTGCTATGAAAAAGAAAAGGACAATGAGGACAAAAAGGAGGAGTGGAAGAATGAGTAACCCTCTCCCCAGCTCCCTGGCTCTGTCCATGCTAACATCCCTCCTAATCCTATGCATTAGCCACATGCAATCCCAGTGTGTACCTCAGCACCTCAGAGCTACCACAGTCTTCCCATTTTAGTTTTGGAAGATGACCTTTTGGATCGCAAAGAACTGTTTTCTTCTCCGACTGAAATGATGTATTTATTATTTACTTTTCGTGTTCTGATGTTCTTTTGCCTTTTTGTGACCAAAGAAAGCCTTCTGTTGTTTTCTTGATTGATTCTGTTTTGAATGTCAAAATTGTCTTAGTTTTGTCTTGATCCTGTGGTAGAGCAACAACAAAGAAAAACACAAAATAGATGCTAGTAAAGAAAACAGAGGAACACAGATCACACTAGCTAACTCACAAATCTCTTCTAGGTGAAGAACACTTTACCAACAAAATACTGGTACTGCTGTCTAAGTCGGAGCTCAGACTGAAAGACAGTATTTCACATTGCACTGCCTCACGCAACTCAGATTTTCTTTTCTGAGAAACTGTTTCACTCACTGTTCTAGTCTCCATGTTATATTTTTCTTTGATGCAGGTGGTCAAGATTTCACAAACAGAAAACCAGACTGTATCAACACTGAATTTAACTGCTGCTGTCGTGTTTTGCGTAAACTATGTGCATTCTGTCCATGGTAATTATATATCATCTGTAATCTGAAAATTACTGACATCTGTAGCCTAGGCATTAATAATCACTTATGTGAAGTAGAACAGGCATGACTAATCAACATCTGGCAGTTTGATCCTAGCTTTGACCGCTTTGTCGTTCAGTGGGTTGTCCTTTCCTTTCTTTCTATGTGTGTGGTTTTTTTTTTTATCATGTGCACCTTTTTTGGCTTTCTCCTAAATGTTTGATATTGACTCATATTGTATGGGCAGCGAATGTGTGAGTGAAGCTAGACTGTAGGCACTGAATGTTTGTCTATGCATGTGTTGAGAGAAATCCTGCACTGACTGCTAGTTTGAGGAGAACATCGTTGGTATTATCTTTACAGAATTATAAACTGTTGTTTGAAGATGTCTTATTTTAGAGTCTATTTTTTTCTTATTTTTGGTATATTTTACAAATTAGCATAGAGTACCAGTTAATTTATCAGGTTCTTCAGTATTCGTCACTGAGTAACAAATCATCAAATACGTCTGATGTCACCAGATAACATCATCTTTATTTCATTTATAAGGTTTATTAGTTAACCTTTTCAATCACAAAGTATTGAACCAGGTGTGTGATGTGTTTGAGAGTGAATGGGTCTGTGTGTGTGGTCAAAGAGTGTGTGCTGGTTTCTGTCAACAAAGAAAAGAACTGTTTATTTTACAAATGATTGCTTTTGCACTCCTGAATGTCAGGTGGCGACGCCTCCATGCTTTCTGTGCACAAGTACAGTAACTAGATGTAGTAACACCAGATAGGCTGGTTGAGAGCTTAAATACACAATAATCCACACCTCTGACCATCGCTAATGTATGTACCTACAACATGTATTTATTTCACTATCACTGTTTTCTTTGTGATTCAGAAAAATGTAAAATGCAAATTAGTGAAAGTTCACTGTGACAGGTATGCTTTTAATTTAAAAATCAGCATCCCTTTTTCTGTGATGACAGTTATATACATATACAATGCATATATAAATATCTACAGGGGCATGTATTACTGTATCAAAAAGACAAAAACAAAATGGCTGCAGTGTATCTATGGCTGATAGAGAATAAAAGTCTTCAAATATAGTGTTGGGTGTGATTATATAATTAAACTTTTTTTTTTTTATGTCTTTTACTGTACATGAACTACCATCAGTGCTATAATATATTTAAGCTGTCCTTCATAAAACTGAGGGTCTGACACAAGAAAAGTAGGACACATCTGTCATGGGTCTGAGGAAAGTGCAGAACTTGTTCTGTCCTCTGCCGGATGTTAGCAGAATTTCAGCAGTGGATTTCTCTTAAACCAGTATAGAAATGTTGGCTTAGAAACAAAAATGTTATCAAACAACTGAATATTATTGGTTTTAATTCTGAGAAAGACGTTTGGCCATTTCATAAGGCAGCAAATGCCTAGTTATAAAGATGCTTAAAAAGTTGGAGAAGAAATTATCAAGGTCATAACAGTGGGGGGAAGAAATAGATATACTATCCATACACAGGCTTTTATGAAATCCATTAATCTGAAGGAGGTACAAAGAGTAATTTTGTTTCACTTTTAAAAAAAAGTCTTCAACATATCCACATTAGATTTTTTTTTACTAAAGTACTTTATTGTAGTACACATTTGAGATAACTCTACCACTTTCAACTGTTACGCCACCATTAATTGGGGGAACCTACACACTGAACTTTTAATTTATGGCATTCATCTTACAGCATTGGTTACTTGTAACTTTACAAAGGAATTGTTTTCATACAAAACATAAGAACTCATAAAACAGCTTTTTTTTTTTTTTTTTAAAGTAAACTGATGTACCCAACCTTTTAAACATGCACAGCAAAACACTCAAATAAAGAGTAGAAATTCAGAGAAAATTGAAAACTACTTGAAACAGCTATCCCAAATATTTTTACAAACCAAGCAATCAATCAATTAGAGAAGTCAGTGATCATCTTGTGAATCAAAGTTAATTTCCAGAGCAGATATCTGAAGTTTGGATAAAGCTAGGTTTAGCGAGCTTCATTTTGTTAATTTAGCTTAATCTGAATTCCACACATTTCAATATAGGGGTGAAAAAAATACAAAAAAAATCTGTATCCTCATGAAATGTCCTTGGGTGATTGCGGACGTTGGCATTTTTGTCTTGAAATTTCTTTTTTTTTTTAAATATTCAAATAGACATTTCATACTGGATGGCATGAATGTACAATAGGTAGGATACTATTGAATAAAGAACTAAATGTGTTTTTTTTTTTTAACTTGTGTGAGTCTGGAATTAGACATTTTACAGAATCAAAACAGCACAAGTTCTAAAAAGTTATTGATTAATTTGGCCTTGATGCACAAGTAACAGTCTAACAGTCACATGGGAGATATTGTTGCTAACACTAAATATATTAAGGACATTTCTGTGATGATAACCATGTTTACTTAAGTATTCAATGCAGGGTATTTAAATGTATGACAATAATTCTACAACAACATATTTGTACTTTTACTTTAGTAAAGAATGTTAATTTGTCCTCCTCCACTAGATCTATTATTACTCTACTAACTACACACTATGAGACAGCCAAGTCAACTCTTCAATGGCCAGTGAGTTGGGAACAAGTTAAAAACGACATTATTTAATCTTGATGTCTTCATTCAATATTTTGGACATCGATACCACCCAAAGATATTAGATTTTAATTAGATATTTTCTGAAATTAAAGAAAAACTTTTTCCGCTGTTTCGCCGTATTCAATGTAACTGTGAATTGATGTTGTTTCATTTTCATTCGGAATAAATATAAAAGTACAAATAAGTAACATCACTAAAGATCTCTGATGACCCAGTCCTTGTGCTACACTCTATAAGTACTACTTATTACTCTCTCTCTCTCCTCTCTCTCTCTCTCTCTCTCTCTCTCTCTCTCTCTCTCTCTCTCTCTCTCTCTCTCTCTCTCTCTCTCTCTCTCTCCTCTCCTCTCTCTCTCCTCTCTCTCACTCTCTCTCTCTCTCTCTCTCTCTCTCTCTCTCTCTCTCTCTCTCTCTCCTTCTCTCCTCTCTCTCTCTATATATATATATAGGATAGGATGGTAGGATAAGTGGGCCAAAAAATCTAGAAAAAAAACAAGGAATAGAGTTACTATAAACAGATATTACTGAAAAATTGTGAGGAAAAAATGTATTTTTAGATTTTAGATTAATTTCTTTTCCATATAACTAAATTAACTTATTCATACAGTTCTATTCTTCTTATTCTTGCACAGTGCTTTGCTTTTTTTTAATGCTTTTGTTATCTTTTAGGGTCAGGCACGGCAGAAAAAAGCAAAGACAACTTAGAGATGGGAAAGCTGAATTAATAGACAAAAAAACAAGGCAATAGCAGAAGCAATGGGAAATGGGAAAAGCAAAAGCCACTGAGAACCAGCAATAACAACTGAGCGAAAGCTACTGAGCGATAACAAAAGCAATTAGCAATAAATAAATGCAAAAAAGCAAAATGTGTGAAAGTATAAGGAAAATAAGATCATATAGATAAATTAATACAATTATATTACAAAATAGAAAAAAAAAACTGTATTTATTCTCGTTCTTTTTGTATTTCTTTATATTTCCTGTTTCATTTTCTAATTCTTTTACAAATTTATTTATTTGTGGCACTCCTATTATGCCATCCTCCTTTTCCTGCTCTCGAGGGTATAGCAAATCATGCACTCAAGCCAAGTTCAAACTCATTCTTTTATCACAACCTTTTAGCTGATATATTTATTTCTTAAACATGTTAAGCCATCCATTGCCATGCTGGCAACAGGCTACACACCATATAAGGAGTGGTGCATTGCATTGACATCATACTTTTGTCAAAAGAAACATTTATCATATTTTCCCCCTTAAAAAAGAAGAGACAAACCAATAGGAAATAGCAAACAGTAGGGACAACAAAGACTTTGTCATAGTCCTGCCATGGTTAGACCACTGGCTAGCAGAAGCACCGATCTACAAGGAAGACATCCCAACTTTTATCACCGTCCAACTCTCTTTCATTCTCCTGACTGCGATATTTTACATCCAATGCTTTTGTGATGCTCTCAGGTTTCACTTGACATGAAGGTAGAGACTCCAGTGCCTTTTGCTCCATCTTCATCATCCAAACCTTCTCTATGCAATTAGCAAAGCAACACAGTGGTATGACAACAATAGAATGACAACAGAAACCCCACATACAGTCATACAATACAAGTACAAACATTATGAAAAATTATCTTGGTTTTTTTTCCCGTTTTATACAAAATCTAAGGGGTGCTTCGGCAACCAATATTGTATTTTCCCTCTTGTTTTACATGAGGTTTTGATTATGCTGGATGGTGGCCATAACACTGTTATGGATTTTACAACAGTTCCATGATTCTGGATTCGAAACATTTGGGAAAGGACTGATGCACAACAATAACAAATGCAAACAAGTCAGTGCTTGACAACTTAAACAGAAGATAATATAGTTTCATATGCTCCTTACTCACAGTAACAACCCCTCCCCCCACCATGCACTACACAATAGTCTTGAGTTTGTCATATGTTACATATATGCTACATTCTCTTATTTCTTATTTCACTGATATAAAGGCAAACATATCTCAATGCAAAGTGTAAGCTGCTTTGCTTTTCTTTACAGTTAAATTAGTTACTATAGTTTGAAATCTGACAATTTAAACAGTATGACTTGATTCATAGCAAACATAAATGTAGGCTCATTAACTGGATTTTACGTAAACTCTTAAGTCCTCTGATAGCAAGAATAGCAATTTCATTGTTTGTTTTTATTTATTTTCTTTTTAATCAACAATCACAATGTATATACATCACCAGAACTAAAGCAAGCTCAATTTTTAACATTCTGATCTTCCAAATGCTTTTGAGTTGCACACACATAAATACACATAAAAATACAGAACTTATTTTCAGGAGAGGTTAGAGTCGTAGATTTTTAAACATCTCTATTTCATATTTAAAATGCATACCAAAACATCTTAAAAAACAAACAAACAAAAAAACGGTTCTCAATATGCTTGTTTCATTATGTCCAAATACGGTGTGCAGCCACCCGGTGGTGGTTTCGAATGATGTCCATTCATAAAATGCCATAACGGTAAAATGTAATAATACTTGCGTCCTGTGCGACGTCATATCCTTATAGAAGGGTCAAAGGTCTAAAGAGCAGTCGTGGGTTGGCTAGTTGACTGCTGCACTAGATATGCTGAAGGGATTTCTTTTTCTTTTTTTTTTCTTTTCTTTGTTTTTTTGACCACATATTGATATTCCATTAACTGCAAGAAGAGAAGAAAGAGAACAACAATGTGAAGAAACATTGACACGGTACGCAGAGCTTTAAAAAAAAAAAAGTTTACTGTGACTCATCAAATATCAAGAAATCAGACTGGTTCATTTGTAAATCCATCAGCCACAACATTAAAACCACTGACAAGTATAAAAAAAATTAGCATGTTGATCACAAATGAACATGCTAAAATTAAGCCTTCTGTAGGGGAAACCTTAGGTCCAAGCATTCATACAGGCTTTACTATGACTCCTACCATTGTGAGGGACATTCTTGTGAGTTGGCTGAAAGCAGGTAAATGGAGCTATGTTGCAGAAGAGACAAGAATTAGATTCATGCAGCATTTCTGTCCCCCCAAATTGTATCTCCTACTCACTGATTGCTTCCAGGTGCCTGAGTGTGGCCTTTTGAGAAACCGCTCTATTGGAAGTCGTTAACCCATTAACACCTGATACAACATATGGGTATTAGAGTTCCCATGATTAGAGGGTGCTTCAGGTCTAAATGGATTGTTGATGTGGGGTCAGGGACTCAGTCTCTATATATGCTCTATGGCTCTTTATTCTTTCTCTCCACCCACCAAAAACATGGAGATCCCACCCCAACAGGGAATATAGGCTGCCTTGTCAATTTCTGCTCTTCAGTAGAAGAAGTAGAAGGAATGACTTTAATCTCTGAGAAAATCTGGGATATTATATCATATTTGGAAAGATGTTGGCTCTTCACATGAGTTTATTTTTTGCCACACTGGAAACAGCTAGTGAGTCATGCCATTTTAACATATATCTGGTCAGAAGCAATTTGAAAAGTTGTGTCCATTCCCCCTAATTTCCATCAAGTCTTCTTTGAAACAGACACAAGCCATTTCAAGCAAACATGAAAGTTTCGGTGCAATCTGTTGGTTTCCTTAGCTAGGAAATTGTTTTCTTTTTTTAAATTGGCTTCATATGTATGAATTGGACTAATTTTGAATTTAATTAATTTGATTGTATTGGATTATGATTACAATGAATTGGACTCTAATTGGCTTGAATTTGACTGTATCACTGAAGTGCCTTGAGATGACATTTGTTGTGATTTGGCGCTATATAAATAAACTGAATTCAATTTAATTGAAAGTTGGAAAGTGGATATTTCTACCAATTCCTTTCACCTTTTTTTAATCAGCATCTTCTAAATGTGAAAATGTCTCATGTTTCTGATAAGTCAAAATTTTAGCAATGTAAGGGGGGGACAATTTTGAGTACATGGTTTTAATGTAGAGGCTGATCAGTATACAAGGACGTTAAATAGCATAAAAAGCACAATTGTGGTTGGTCACATTTAAAGACTCTGACACAGTGCCATTATGCAACAGCTCAGTGGCATTAATAACTAGTAATGGACCTTAAACGCTTAAGGTCCACCCCCACAAGGGTTCTGAAATGCATTGTCTATGTTCTTTTTATCCCTTCCACATGAATAGCATTCCCAACCAGAATTTCAATGCAGATTTCTCTATGAAAACTCAATAATATGGGACAGTCTTAACATCTCAGACACTATTTGTTGTCTTTTCAACCAGCTAAACTGCAATTTCAACATCAGTGGGACACATTTTCAAATCAAATGTGTTAATTGATTTTAATCATCTGTTCAGTTGCGTGTTGAATGTGACAATGTTGATAAGTGTGAAGGTGTGTTGCCAAATGAATATTACATTGGTAGGCAAAATGTGGTCTACATGAAGACGTGATTTCAACGTCTAATGATCTAATGATTCATATGCAGTAAATTGTTATAAGTATGGAACTATGGTAAGGTTGTGTGCTGTAAACAAGAAGCTTTTAGGACATCGTCATATGAGCAGTTGTAAGTGTCAAGGTAAAATAAAAGGCTGCAGAGTTACCGTTAGCACCTTGCATTTACTAGCTACAGCTCATAAAATGTGCAGTGGCCATTCTGGCAAAGTTGGCTAGCGAGTATTTAGAAATGTGTTCCCTTCAAAGAGGTGAACTGCGCCATTCGCTGTGCTACAAATATATTTAGATTAATGGATGCGCGTGTCTAAAGTCTGCATCAGTTTACCAAAATCAAGATTTTCTGTTGTGTATTTTTTCCGGGCTCTTACTGGGATGGGATGCTGGGGGAGCCTGAGCGATGGAAGTGAATGTTCTGCCACTTTCCATCACGACGGTGCCACACACGGGTCTCCTCAGACTGCATGGTGCGTGGCATGCCACTGCTATCCATGTACTGGGTGAGCCGAATATAGGCAATACACGCTGCATTTTCCCCAATAAGGTGCACATGCGGGTTCAGGAGGATGGTGTGCACCGGCTTATTCCCTTTGGACAGTGCTGTAAATGAGAGATCACAAAGAGAACAGACTGGGTGAATGTTGTGGATGTAATATTCTCACCCTGCATTGGACGAGAAGGAAAATCTTACACAGCTGTGTTACTGTGCAAAAGCAAAACAGTGATTCTTCCTGTAACTAATACAACGAACTGAGGTCTCCATGTGTTGATGTTGGATAGCAGACAACCACATGCTTGCCAAATGATTGAGGTTTCTGGGACATAACTGGTTTATCTGAACTATTTTTACCCAGACTGAGAACATTCTGCAATCTATGGCAGTCATTATTCATTAGTGAGTTTTTGCTCCAAGGTTAACCCACGCCCTTGTAGTGTACTAGCAAACACAAACTGTAAACTGATAGGACCTAATATTGATATTTAGCACACAGTTCATGTTTTACACACAAATGCCCTATTTATAATCTCTTCCAATTACATTCTCAATACCTCATTTGCTGTGTTGGAGACCTTCACTATTCCTGAACGAAGGAGAGAGCCGAGATAGATGCATGTGATCACTGTTGTTTGTCTTTTCGGGTTCATTTGCTAAGGTCTTTGCTGATCGCTGCTGTGATTTTGAAATATTTTGAAATACAATGTTTTACTCATAAATTTCACTTCAACCCCTATAAACAATAAACAAGAGGGTTATCCAAGAGGGATTTGCAGCAATTAACTTGTGCAATAGATCGGTCATTGTCCAATGTAAATAACCACATTTGGCCAGCAAAACTTCAACAAACTGATGGGAAAAATTGTAAATCCTTTACCTTATTTATCTTGGTATGAGAGAGGTTTTCATCTTTAGTTCTTTGGTTTAAAAAACAAAAGTGCATACATTTTGTCCTAAAATTTGGACATATCGCTCCACTTTCTGCTTTAGGTGTCTTAAACATTCACTGCTCAGCTTATCTGTTTTCTCCACAATTGATGGTCTTAAGATTTTAGAATGATAAAGAGTGCCTCAAGAAACAATAAAGCTGTAAAAGAACAAGAATGTGAATGAGGAAATCTAAAGAGGAATCGATGACAGAACAAATGTTGCTTTTTATATTGCTTTGCTTATTTCTCAACAGCTTTTTCAGTGGAAGAGTGCAGAAAAGGCAAAACACAAGACATGGACAAATCTGAGGGAACTGACAAATAAAGCAAAAGCAAAAAGGATATAGGAAGAGGAAAATGAGAAACGAGAAGTAACAAAAGTAAAAGCAAGTGGGAAACAGCAAATACACTGAAAAACAGCAAAGGCTATGGAGAAATATACAAAGGAATAGCAAAAAAGAAATGGCAAAAGCCATGTTGAAAAGATTTGGATAAAACACAACAAAATAAATGATCTAATGAAGATATGCACGTTCTTTAAGATCCTCTGACAAATGCCTGCTGGTCATTCCGCACACGCACTTTAAAACCAGAGGGGATCGAGCCTTTCAATCAGTGGCCCCGAGACTGTGGAACGCACTGCCACTTTCTTTGCGCACTTTAAACTCTGTGGAGCCTTTTAAAAAGCAGCTGAAGACCTTGCTGTTTAGACAGACCTTTAGTTAAGGTGAAGGTTTTTTATGACATTTTGTTTTATGTTTGATGTTGTGTTTTGATGTGTATGTGTAGCTGTGTGTTCAGTGTTTTTTTTTTTCCTTGTTTTTTATTCTGATCTCACTGTGAAGCACTTTGTGAATCCTTTTCTGCGAAAAGTGCTACATAAATAAACTTTACTTACTTACTTACTTACTATATATTATTAAAAAAAACACTTTTTCATCTCTTTATATTTTCTTTCTCATTTTCTTTTTCTTTTACAGATGTACTCTTTTCTGTGGCACTTCTATCATTCCATACAAACTCACCGTTCTCAAAGTAAAAGCGATGGAAGTCATGTCCTTCCACCAGATTTCCCAGAGCCTCGGGTTCGAAGGAAGTCAGACCAGGATCGCAAATCTTCCTGTTACACGAAAAAAGGAACCCAGAATCAGAAAACTCGGCAAACCAATAATTATATGCTTACATATTATTGCATAAACAGAAGGGAACTTACGCATAGGCCTCAAAGTCTCCATTGTTGATAGACTCGATCAACTGCTCCGTGACTTTAATAATTTCCTGTTTGCGAGCTACAACGCAAGAGCACAAGATCATCATCAACAAAGGTGGAGCAAATGCTGTGGTTTTGTTTTCTAGGCAAATGTTCTGAGTGCAGAGAAAGAAAATCTGACATCCAATCAGGTTCAAATGGGTTCTAGGCTACGCATTTGCAGGATTTCAAAAGTATTAGAAATGGAAGGCTTGAAAAAACATATGTT
Source organism: Odontesthes bonariensis (assembly GCF_027942865.1). Lineage (NCBI taxonomy): Eukaryota > Metazoa > Chordata > Actinopteri > Atheriniformes > Atherinopsidae > Odontesthes > Odontesthes bonariensis. Next base: position 8,934,369 of record NC_134509.1, read on the forward strand.
CTTGGGATATTCCATGTCTGAGTTTAAGAAAGAAAAAATAATAAGAAAAAAAAAACGGAATAAAGCCTCCCATGACTAATGGTGATATCAGGCAGGAAAATGCAGGATGACAGGAATCTTTCACCCAACAAAGCTCAAAATGGACAGACAAGCCAATGCTCAGATGCAATGTGTCTAGATTTAACTAAGTAACATTGACAGTTACCTTTATTGTTATTGGTGCAGGCTGGGGGATATTGAAAAAATTGCTTAAATATTGCAACAAAAGAGACATGTTAAATAATAAAAACTGTATGTTACTCTGTCACCTTCAGTTCCTTCACAGACAGTAACTACAATACTGAGTGTATGGATGTAGATAGAAATTAGCTCTTCACTGTACTTTACAGTATTTGGGTAAGTCGGAACAAAAGGCGAGAGAGGAGATCTCTATCTACAAGCCACAATATGCAGGACAGCACCCTCTTTACAGATGTTAGAGTAAATTAGAATGTAAGGAAAAAATATTCAAGGATCATAAACAGAGGTTTCATTTCACTGGAGAGAGGATAACTGGTGTAGAATAAGGAACAATAATATAAAATCACAGACTATCAAATCTTAGATTAAATATGAGGCTGTAGGAAATTATTTTAACACCAGGAACATGGGATTTGAGACACTTTACAGAGAGGTCATTGTTCTACGTAATGTAAATGAAACAGGGCATCTCCCCTTTTGCAGAGGGACTTACTCTGAACTGTGGAGGTGGGAGTCTGTCTTGAGTCAGACATCTGTGAGGAACGACTCTTAGAGCTCAACATACCGCTCACTAAGCTGCCCAGACCAAGGGCTGACAGAGGTTGCATGAGTGACGGGTGCATGATTCGGGTGTCAAGTGTGTGTGTTGGGTGGGATGAAACAAAGACAAGCATGTTTGTTCAGGTCAGGAATTATATGGGGAAATATGATATTTGCAGCAAAACACAAGAAAAGGGAGAAAAATAGAGAGGGGTGACATTAAATACAATACTGAAAATATAAAATTGTTTGAAGAAAAAATGTTGTGTAAAAACATTCAGACATAAAATGGGAGAAAGAAGTTGCATTCGAGGGTAAGCCAGGATAAAAAAATATATATTTAAAAAAAGCATTTTGCAATAGTTGTAAGGCAAAGGGGGGGTTTGCAGTAGTTAGTCACCAACAGTGGTTAAACAGAATGAAGAAAAACAAAAACACAGGAGCGGTCAGTCGGATTGGAAATGTTGGGGTCTGACTGTTGTGCTGCCAGACTGCTGTGGAATTTCCCTACCTTTAACATCATCATCCTCAATGGTGGTGTTGGCACTCTCAACCGATTCCTGTCATCGGATGACAAAAAGATTCTTTATTTGTAATGGATTCTTTTGTACAGCGAAATGTTTGCCCCTTAATTAAATACAGACATTCGAAACAGGCACATAACATGTAAGAGTTTGTTGAGGGCTTATTTTTTTTTCTTTTCAAAGTGGGAGAGCAATCCAGATGCATGAGTTGTCAGCTTAACTGTTTCAGTTCCCACAGTCTCACATTTTTGAGCTGTTTGCCGTCAGATGCAAAGGATCCAATGGGCCCTCGCAGACTGTTGCAGATGAGAAAACTTACCCATGAGCAGGCATAGAAACCTTGAACTGGCTTTTACTTCGTAAATAGCATCCATCCATCAATCCATTTTCTACACCCGCTTAATCCAACCGTAGGGTCACGGAGGGGTGGGGAGCCTATCCCAGCCATCATTGGGCTAGAGGCAGGGTACACCCTGGACAGGTCACCAGTCCTCATAAATATCAACGAGTGCTAAAGTAAAAAGCTTTGGCTGGTTTGGCAATTATTCTTTATCAGTAACATCTCCAGATGGATATAAGAGAGGATGGAGAGGAGGAACAACATCCAATGAGGTCCACGGCTGGGCTTTAATCAGTGTAATCCTTGGGAAGACTAAGATAGCTTGACAAACATTATTTATCATTAACGGATCATTAGAGTGCACAACAAAGCCTACTACAGCTGATAGTTCGGGAAGAGGGTGAGAGCAGGGGGAGGGTGTATTTATTCATTGTAAATAAGAAAGGGGAAAAAAGCCCTCTGTACAGGAGCGAACAGTTCTGAAGTTAAGTGTAAATATCAATCAAAACTATGGTTTTGTTGTTCTACCTTGTTTCCATCCACAGGGTTGTGGATCACTGTCGTCTGTGGTTCCTACAGAGAACATAGGACGAGGACATGAGAGATCAAATAACAAAAGAACACCAAAAGAGACATGACGGCACAGACATTGTTTATGGAAATGTGTTTGTGTGAAATTTAGAATTCTAAGTAAAAGAAGACAGTCAACATTGATATCTATAAATCTATATGTCTATCTGTCTGTTCTGGTCTTATTTGGTCTTCCAGTGTTCTGCGTCAGTAATCAGATGTCTGGGCTTTTGTGGAATCGATCCTGATGACCAGCTCAGTCCTTCTAATCACTCGCACAGATTACACTAGCTTATAACATCAGCAGTCTCAACTGTGTGTGTGTGTGTGTGTGTGTGTGTGTGTGTGTGCATGATGATGAAAACAGAGAGAGGGATAAAGAGAGAAAGAGACAGCAGATGTCATATGCATGTGTTCATGCGTAATCAACTTGACAGCAAACGAGGGAACAGAAAATCTTTCACATCATGCAGAGTGGAGGTCATGTGGCCTGACACAGCCAATGCAGAAACTACACAAAAGCCAAATCGAGACAGTTGAGAAGCCGATGAGCACACATGCCATGCACAGACGAACTATGTCAGCAAAACATCCTGCATAATGCACATGTGGATTCCTGTCAGATATTCTGCTTTCTCATGCAAAACTGGAAGGAATAAGACATGTCCAATGACATGGAACGAGCTCATGCATGCAATGAGAGGGTAAGGAAAGGACAAGGAGAGGGTGCTGGGCAGGGGGATGCCCGAATCACAGATTTACGGCCACACCAGCCAAAGCCCAATGCGAATAAAGGATTATTGTTTCAGCCCAAGATTAGCATTGCAAAACTCCAGTCTGGACAATCTCTATATTCATCATGCATGCACATCTAATTCAGATGAATGAGGAAATGAATACACCAATCTGAATTATGAATATCTTTCAAGGCTAGCTGTAACAAAGACTTTGGAGCCGAGACATGCTGTGCACTCACAAATGCTTTTACATACTATTTCATTCAGGGATAGCCTGATACTGATACTGTTTCACTTCATGTTACTTCCCTTGATTTGATCAATATTCTTACACAGCCTATAAAGAATTCAAATCTTGTCAAGCATGATGGAGATCGGGGAGAAAATGTTCTGACCCTGTGGAGATGGTGAACCTGCACCTGCTCCACAGTGGGATGTGATGTGGTTTAGATGTTTTGTGAAAGAAGGTGTGGGTGTGGATGAGACTGAGTGTGTATACCAGTGCAGGGGCAGGGCCTGTGTCTTTAGGACTGGTCACTGTGTTGGCTTTGTTGTTGACCTGCAGGGGGCAGTGTAGAGGGGACATGACACATACACACTTTTCAGGCACGCAGAGGTACACCCTCTCTTGGTCTCCTTCTCTCTCTCTCTCCCATTCCAAAGTGAGCAACCCAACTCATGTGTCCCAAAGATCTGATGCTACCAATTGCTGTAGCGTTAAGGCCCATGGCCAGATTATGGCAGCTGTGCATCTTACATAAGGTATACCTTGTAAGATATGAGAATGGAGGATGTATTGAAGAAAGCTAGCATCAGATGTTGGCAGTAGCACAAGTATATCAAACGAAGCTTTACTTGAGCTTTATCAAAATAATTGGGAGAGGAACTATCATCCTAAATGATTTCTTTAAATATTACCCTCTTTTTCTTTCTTTTTTTACTGATTTCAAGGCTGATTCATTGGAGATAACATTAAAAAAGAAAATAAAAGGATAGGAGGTTTATTTCTGATCACCCTACCTGTCAATATAAAGCACATATTGCAGTTGAAAATAAAAACAAATCAATCAATTGTAAATTCACAAGCAAAAGCTCACAACACAAAATGATGAAAGCATCCTGACCCACAATCACCACAGTATCATACTGTAAGCGTCTGGACTTTGAAGAGACATGAATTGGGCCTATTCAAAAGAAAATCACTTATCCTGAATGAGGTGATGATGTAGCCATGTTCCATACTGCTGCCCCTCGTACCTAACATGTGCATGCATTCCTGTCAAGTGAGCGGATGGGATTCCAAGAAAAATAGGTGCATAGATTCTTTTCTGAAATAAATTTTAGCTGTTTTTTTTTCTCAAAAATCTAAGTGCTCAGAGAAGTTTTTCTCTCTCATGTTTTCATTTGTCTCAACATTAAAGGGAAAGCTAACCTGACTATTGTCTGACATTATAAACTCATCAAAGTGCAAGGGGGGGAAAAGGGAAAAATATTGTTATTTTTGATCATGGAACCACATGCTTTAATTTGTAAAGTGGGATCAGTGCCATCACACCACAGAAACGACAGCTTGTTGAGTGTCGGTCAGATTATGACCCATGGAAATTTTATAAACTGATGCTGCAATAAGGTTGCTCAAGATTTAAGCTCAGAATTTCCATATAAGCACCTCAAGTTTGAAGAGAGTTCAACTTCAGTTTTATCTACAGTATATATAGCGCTGTACAAGCACAAGAGCAACCAAAATAAATCAACTATTACACAAAAAGATGAGTTCATAATCAGTAAATGAAATAACAGTTCTATAAAAAAGAAAGCAGGGAGGCTATCTATGTAAAATACCCAGACACTGTCATAAATAGTGTTTTCATCTAAAAGAAAACAGCAATACTGATTTGGAAGTTCCATACTGTTCCATACATTCGTCTGTTTGGGATTCCCTGTTAATTAATGGCCTCTGCTGAGTGATGAGGTTAATCCAACCTATTTCTTATTTATTTTTTAATCTAAAAAGAATGACACTGGCCTGAAATGGTTATTATAAAGGCAGGACAGTAAAAGGTAAAAAAAAAAAAGAAAAAAAAAGCATTCTTTCATGAGCTGATTACGTGTAAAACTGGATCTCCTGAAAGATTTTCTTGAAAAGAAAAAAAACAAAAAAACTAAACACTTGGGAAGTCGTGGATCTTGTCGTGCGATATCATGGCAGCCTTAGTGAGACCCGAACACAGTGATACTGATTCAAACACTGTATGCAGAGGTCCAATCCAAAAATGAAAAACTTGTACGAAAAACAGCCGTACACAATTCAGTCACACAAATCTCTGTGGAGCTTGTCGAAACTTGCACTGATGTCAGCACATGCGCCCCTACTGAACGTCAGGTGTTGGATTTCAGATTGAACCTTCATCTCAGAAAGAAACTAAGTTAGAGCACAACAGGGCCTCTGCAGTAAAGATGAAATGATTATGGAAAATATATGACATGGTAAATTCAGGAAATACACACAGAAATGAAAGAGATTAGTCATAAAACCGAGACTTATAACTTCTATACTATGAGGGTATACTGCCATCTTTAATCAAAAGAGTGGGACTCATTGTTTTCACACCCATGCATTATACTGCTCTTCGAAACTCTGCCCTGACACTCAAATAGTCCCCGCTTGCGTGGAAATATGCCTTGCTTAACTGAACTTGCTTTTTTTTCTGCTCTCAGATTCGTTGCCTCTTGTACAAACGTCCTGCTCTCCAGTCACTGCCACCTCGTGGGTGTACCGGTTTTACCTCCACAGCGTTCCCTCCAGGCGATTATTGGTAAACTGGGTTCAACAGATCATAATATCAGATCATTTTATCTTAATTCACTTCGTTTCACTTTTATTTACGTAGCACCAATTTACAATAAATGTAACCTCGGGGCAGTGTGCAAAGAAAGTTCAGTTCAAGTTGTGTTACAGTCTAATTCATTACAACCCAATTCAATCAAATGAGTGATACCGTTGCTTCTATCGTCTCCATGTCATAATGTGCATAAGGAGCAAATGTCACTAAAACAGCTGGTGAGGTCAGGTGTACATTAGTATAGTTAAAAAAGTGAAAAAAAAATACTGTTGTGTTGTTAATATTAATTCTATTTAGGCTACGCCACAGCAAGATTGCTATAAATTAGCATATGCATCATATGAACATACAGCTTTATGTAATTCATCTTATTTTCAGTAAAAATGTAGTAAATAAACTGATTTTTTTTTAACAGTAATTGTGAAACACAAACCTAACCAGTGTTCGATGGCTATAAATCTCGGAGCATAGATCCATCTTGGGAAGATTATTCAACTAAATTCAGCCAGCCAGAAACAGACCTAAACTGCAGATTTGGCTTCAAAAAAACATCTTTATGACGAGATGTGTACTTACTTCACTAGTTTGTGAAGTGAAATGAGCGCGGCGAACGACAAGGAAGCGGTGATGTCAGCGCCATATTGTGGCTATTTTGGCTGGGAAAAGTTTGAGGGGCTTGTTTCACAACTGGGGAAAATCCATGAGAAAGAGTGACGCAAGCGCACAGAAGAAATCTGAATGCAAGAGAAAGGTCTAAAAACGGAGAGCAGGGCATTTGTACAGGCAGCAGTGAATCTGAGACCGGAAACACAGTTTTTGGAGGAAATAGAGCATATCTCCACGCGAGCAGGGGCTTCTCGAGTGAGAGGGAGAGCAGTGATATACGTGAGCAAGAAAACAAGGAAACTTGTTCTCAAATAAGAAACACGCTTTTGAATAAAGACAGTAATATACCCCAATACCGTAGCATATAATCTAAATAAGAACCACTTCCCTCAGCTTAGAGTGACTGTCCCTGAATGATGATGCTAAGTGCACAATGCATAGTAATAATAATCAATAAGGCCCCGCCAACACTCAACGTTCCAAGAGAATAATGCAAAGAACCAAGCACCTTCCTCTCTGTGGAAAGCAACTCACCTTCACGCCATCTGCCTTCTTGTTGAGCAAACTCTTGGCTGCTGTAGAAGCAAAGAAAGAGACAAGAGTTCAGCATTAGAGTTTACAAACGGAGTTCGGTGCCTGAGGCTTCTCTTAACATGCAGCAAGCATATCAATCAGCTGTGCTTGTCATCAAACTCCAGGTGCAAGATCCCGACCCCAAGTGTCATAAAGCAAGGCAAAGAAATGCTCTGAATAACGTCAATGTTTTATGCAAGACTGCTATCCTACCACTTACTAATTCATAAGCGAGGGGCTGAAGGGTAGGTGTTCAACCGGGTGTATACACAGCAGGTGGTGAGAAGGACAGCCTGAGTACCAGACTAACACAAAATTCCTAAACTGACATTCACACACATGCACTTTACCCCAAGCAGCCACAGGTATCACCACTTATCCCTCACTTTATGCCAGTATGAAGAATTAAAACACTAAATTGCATTTCAAAATGCATGCCACGCCCCCCGTGAACTTTCAGCTCAAACTTATATCGATGCAAGGTTCAATATCACTGTTGCAAATATCAAATGCCTCATCTTCATGCATCTTTAACAGGCTATTAAAGAGATTACAAGAGCCTAATTTTCACAACTTAACGGTTGGCCCTACCAACCCCACACATTTCCCTGTCATTCCAAATAAAATCTTACCTCAAATGGACACCAAAATCCCCCCCAAAAAAGGAAAGAAAGTTGAAAAAAGGAGAAAATGATGAATAAAAAGAGAAATAGATGCTCAGATGCATTTCAACTGTAGAATGGAGAGTGAAGTGGGCTAGTAAGACCCAGAAAATTAGAGACATGTCAAAGGAAATACATGCAAAAAAGTATGGCAAAATAGAGAAAGAGTGATAGAACAACAGCTACAGAGATAATAGGGAGATGACTCTGTTTACATATGGCCTCTTTTGTGCCAAAATCGTCTTTGTTTCATACAGAAGCAGATCAATGGCATGTCAAAATACGTTAAAACATCTCTTTTCGTTTTGTTTACAACGTTAGAGTTTCTCCACTCTATTACCAACTTTGTTGGGACACAATGTCAGGAGAAGAGCACTTTACCAAACTACTTTCAGTATGAAAGGCTAAGAAACTTTCCACCAACCAGCCTTCTTAGAGTATATGTCTCTAGTTGAGAAGATATGTTTTGGAAAGCAGTTCTTGAACACCAGGCTGAGAGAAACATACCTGAGAAGTTTCTTGTGACCAGCAAAGTGGTCAATATTGCTCCCTGCAGTGACAGAAGAGAAGGGGGAAAGGAGGAAATGACGATGGTATAAAACAGAGAGGAGACAGAGAGGAGGAGGAAGACTTATTAGAAGGTTGCAGCAAGAAAAGAGAGGCACAGCAGCAGTGCAATGTGACGGTTTTAGAGAACAGTCTTTTTTTTTTAAGTTTTTTAAGTCTTGAGTGAAGAAGAAAGAGAGGGGGAAAAGAAATGGTTTGATGGATTGTTCGGCTTAAATAGAAACATGACCGATTGGCAGAAGTCTCACCTTGAGTTTCCTCCTGGCATTGAACTTCTTCAGGCACTCCACAGTTTCCTGCCTGTGCATCATGGAAGCCACAGTGGATCGTTGCTGGAGGAAGAGGTTGAGAGGATTCAAGGATTAAAAGGGGACAGAGACAATGACACAACTGTGAATAGTTATTAGGATTCAGGGTAATTACTGTAGGTAATCAAGCATTTATTAATAACTGTTGTGTAGGGTAGTAAATCATTATCAGTGTATATGTCTTTCTTTTGAGTGTCTGAATATGTGTGCATGCGTTTGTGCATCATAACGTGTGTGTTTCACATACGCAGATCCAGGGATGTTTGAGGGCTTCTGCGGCAGTGATGCGTTTACTGGGGTTGATTGTTAGCATCTTGTTAATCAGATCTTTGGCCTCAGGAGTAACAGTGTCCCACTCTGGGGATGGGAACTGTCAAAAAACAAGTGTTCAAAACACTAATTACATAGAAAGAGCTGACAGGGACAAAATAAAGCACATGGGAGGCTCCTTATTTTTAGCAAAGGAAAGAAGAGGAGAACATTAACAACCAGGCCAGAGGAGGAATAAACCAACCATCATCTGAAGTAAATAAATAAATAAATAGAACTTAACTTTCATCTGACCATACATACATATAATGGAAATTAGTTGGCATGACCAACAAACGTCAAGTTATGTATGATATCATTCAGTACAGGTTTGAAGTTATGATGAACTTTCTGGAAATTTGGTATTTTTTCTAAGATTGTAAACAAAATTTCTCTAAAGGATTTGGTTTCAAAGGATTGAGATGAGATCAGCTTGTGTATTCCTTTATGTGGCGGTCGAATCGCACACATTTCAGGATTGAAAAGAAACTATTCAAGCAATTTATGGAGAGAGGAAGGAGGAAACAGTCCCATAGCACATAGTCAAGTCACCAAAAAGCATGAGAAGAAATGTATAGTTATACATTTTAGGGAGAATTAAAATCTGTTCAAGCTTGATGTTTTCAGTTAGGCTTACATCATAGGCCCCAGCCTTGATTTGTTGGTAGAGGCGATGTTGATCTTCATCCCAGAAGGGAGGGTAGCCCACCAGTAGGATGTACAAAATCACACCTAAAAGGAAATTATATGTGAATTCAAGCCATGGGTACAAGTAGTATTTCATTACTCATATAGCCTGTGTAATTCGCCAACAACATAAAGTACACGCCTATTTAATTTCAACAAACAATCACAGCAACATGAAGCTACACTTCATGGTTCAGGATATTAAGACTTAAGGTCCATCATCAAATTCAAATATACAGTTGACATGAAAGAATTTGAGTGTTATCTACCACAGGCCCACATGTCCACTGGTTTTCCATACGGATCTTTCCTCAGAACTTCTGGAGACAAGTAACCTGGAGTCCCGGCAAAACCTAGAGGGTAACATGGAAAGAGGGGGGGAGGTGAAATGATAGATGGGTAAGTCAGCGCTTTGGCTTTCTATTGTGAGGAAATGTATTGCAATTATATGTTTGTCTAACAAATATTTACAAATACTGCCATTGCTATCGTTGTTTTTAAACTTTGGCAGGGGACATCTGGTAGGGAATGTTTACACAAGCACCATATTAGCTGAATGGTTTAGATAAGAGCGTGTTTATACGAAGCCGTCACTGATTTCTGGGAAATCTTCTGGTCAAGTGAGAGAGTGAATCAAAACTGATTTCACCTTGTACCTTTGCCAAAGGATAACGTCAGCGCAAATTTATCTTAAACAATACTTCTAAGTCCCATATCAATATTTGAATCCAAAACATTAGAGCCATTGGGATACTGGTTATTAAATCAACTAGTTTTACAAAAGGGAAGAGAAAAGAAGATTTAGTTGAGGTGACACACTACAGATGGGATAAATATCTGAACTAATATACATCACAACAAAACTTCTACAGTATGTTGCGAACATTTAAATTCTCAGTATGAAAAGTGTTGAGAAATTCTCCGTTTATATATGCAAGTAAGTTATTGTTTCTTTTAAAATCGGCTTATTTCTATATATTTTAGAAAATAAAATAAGAAATTGGAAAATTGGACTCAGCCAGGTTCCAAATTCTTGTTTCATTGTGTTGCTGCATTACAGTCTTTTTCGATATTCCGTAAAACAGAAAATACTAACAAGAGCTTTTAGAAATAAACAGATAAGAATACAGTACTGTGCAAAAGTCTTGAGCCACCTCTTATCTAATTGTATATCATTCTCTCTAAATATGTAGTTTGACCACCTTCATTCTCCAACACAGTCTGATCACTCTTAAGACAAGCCTTCTTGTAATTTCTTTCATTAGTCTTCAGGAATAGTTCTCCAGACTTCTTGAAGAACATTCCAAAGCTCTTCTTTGGACGTTGGCTGCCTTTTGTTACGTTCTCTGTCATGATGATCCCACACTGCTTCAGTAATGTTGAGGTATGGGGAGGATTCATCACTCCATGAGACCTGTTGCCACTAATTTTCAGTCCAGTATTTTCTTCATCAGAGAAACATGACACACAACTGAGCACTTTGGGGACGATGTGGAGTGCTGCATCTTTGGCTCTATAACATGTAGATGGACTGGGATCCAGCCATTGGCCCTTCTTACTGGTAGACAACAAATCCACCAACTAAACCACAACCCCAATATGTTTGTGACATTTCTAAGTAGCCTTTTTGAACACCCGAGCTTGCGCAATAATTTAGACCAAAATCGTCACTCTCTGTAAAATGGTTTTAACGCTACAAATCCCGGTGGCTTTAATATTTTGGATTTTACCAGTATGTCTGCAAATCTTCTGACAGAAAAAAAAGCAAGGTGAAAAATAGCTTTATAATTGGCTCATGGTCTCGGTTGAATTTCTCTTTTTCGTTATTCAGGAAGAAATTCCCCACCAGTGTCAACTATCAAAATGAATGATTGACTGGTTGGTTGTTTGAGTGACAAACTGTCTAGGATTGAAGAAACAGATGGGTGAATACTCACCAAACCATGCCTGTTGGTCCCCCTGTACTTCGATAGCCAGCCCAAAGTCAGCCAACTTGACCGCCGCCCCCTTCAGCTTACTGGCCAATAGAAGGTTCTCAGGCTGGGGGGGGCGGAGTCAAACAGGTTAGAAGTGAGAGGTCACACGCTCAGGGACCAAGCTGCCCACAGACACAGATCTAAAATCAGATTAGCCAAACCAAATCCTAATCAAAGGCATTAGGGGTCAGTGACACTAAACTGCTCTTAAATCAGTGTCTGAGGCAACTCCCTTTCTGCCACACAAATGACAGAGACACAAACATGTGCACGGGACCAACTCTCTAGGTGACCATGGACATTTTTTTATGCTGGAGCTGTGGACTTGCCGCCTCATGGATTCAGAGGGAGTGACTTGGCAGTGGACATGATGTTCTTGTCCACAGTGCCGCCAATCCACCGCTAAAATCCATGAGTGGAAGCAAAGTGCACAGTGAAGGGAGAAAGATACAGGGGGAAGGTGCGGTGTCACAGGAGGCGACAGTGTAAAAACAAGTGACTCAGCCACGTATAAGTAACAGCAAACAAACAGTACACACCAACACAGTTTTGCACAATCATATATTATATATTTGTGAGCCCACAGCGTGCAGACATGCGCACACTCTCAAACACACACATGGACACAGGTGCAGAAAGGGCTTTACTAACCCAAGGCCAGTGAGACAGTGTGCTCTATTGAATAATTCATTTCCTAACATTTAGAGACTCTAAACACAGACAGCCTGCAAGCAGTCAGTTTATAGCAGATATTTAACTCAACATGACACAGACGCTTACTGACAACTGGACACATCTGCATAGTTATCTATGTGAGGATGAACAAATCCTCCTGATTACGAACCATATAAAAACTTCACATCATTTTATGAGAGGATATCTGTCCTAACAAAGTCAGTGGTTTTGGAAATCTCACGTGCAGTCATAACTACCTATAGCTTTTGTGTCTAGTTGCAGTTGCCACATTCAAGAAAGCTTTTCTGCATTTTCTTCCCTTTGTCCACCATTTTGAAAAATACTCATCTGGGGTTATGAGAATACAGACTATCGTTCCCATTTTTACATTTTTATGCAAATGAGGTTCACATCTGAGCTTCTGACTCCTGATTGTTCCTATTCCTATCAATACTGCACGACACTCAGTACTATCACACGCACTTGAGGAGCTGCTGCAATGATCACTGCAACATCAAGCTGGTAATAGAGCAGGATGGGTATTAAACCAAGAATACTTACAACCTCTAAAAATCAAAAATACATTGCACTAAACAGTCATGCGGAAAAGAAAGTACGCCCTCTTTCAGTTCTAAAGCTCTGTGTGTCGAGACATCTTTATAAAGCATTTGGTCTTCACCAGGTCTTAAAAATGGGTAAATAAAACTTCAGATGAACAGCAACGGATGACATATTACATCTTCTCAATATCTATCTAACAAAAAGTAAGCCAAAATGTAAAATGGTGCCCGAAAAATTAAATACAACATCCCACGATTGGAGCTTGGAGAACCACCTTCATTAGCAACCAACTCTCTTCTGTATGACGTGTCAGTCTCTCAAATCATCGTGGAGAAATTGTGGCCCACTCTTTTAGCAATGTTTCTTCTGTTTGTTGAAATTTGTTTGAAGATTGTATTTATTTATTCACAGCTCACTTACGGTTCCACCACAGAGTTTCAATCAGGTTGCGTTCTGCGCTTTGATTGGGGCTCTGAAAACCATTGTGGATTCTCTGCTGTGTTTTGGATCATTGTCTTGTTACATGACACAGTTTCAGCCAAGCTCCAGCCTCACATTTGAATCTAGAATACTTTGGTATACAGAGGAGTTCATGGTGGACTCAAAGACAGCAAAGTGTCCCGGTCCGATGGCTGCAGAACAAGCCCAAATCATCACCTCTGGCCATTGTGCTTTACAGTTGGTATAAGGTAGCATAGGGCATTACGAACAAACACTTTGGGCTCATCTATCCAAAGAACATTGCTGTTTCTTTCATGTGGTTTGTAAAACTGAAAATAAGCCATGCAGCCATGTTCTTTTAGAAAGAAGAAGATTTCTCCTGCTAACCCTCCCAAACAAGTCAAACTTTTTCTAATTGTACTGTCATGACTGTTTATATGTAAACATGGTAACTGAGGCCTGTAGGATCCGAGATGTAGTTCTTGGATTTTTTGCATTGCACGGTCTGACCTTGGGGAGAACTTGCTGGGATGTCCACTCGGAGGAAGATTAGCAACGGTCGTGAATGTTTTTTAACTCGTGAATAATCACAAGTTAAAAAACCGTGAACTCCAGATGGTTTGGAAATGGCCTTATAACCGTTCTCAGATTGATGTACAGCAACAATTGCTTCTCTAAGAGCATTGCTGATGACTTTCCTCCGTGGTATTGTGTTAACACACACCTGAATGCTGACAAAAAAATTCTGTTTTTATAAAGGCACTTACACCTGCTGAATAGCATTTAATCATCATCTACAGCACCTGCTACTTACTTTCTTAAATCCTCTAAAAGCAGTAAGGGTGCCCTTTGCTTTCCACACACTGCTTCTGCATTTTGGCTTAGATTTTGTGAAACAAATCATGACACAGTGTCATTATCTGATGTTGTATTTAACTAATTTTAAGACCTGCTAAGGACCAGATAATTATCTTTTTTTTTGGTCCTGATACATACAACCTTCGAACTGCAAGAGGGCATACTTTCTTTGTCACATGATTGTAGCAGAGCAGAAGTGAGGGAGAAATCCTCGTCTGCTAAGAAGAACAAGAGAATAAGGCAAATAATCCATATTACTTTACCTATGCTTTCTCTGAGGTGGCTAGATTAATTTTTTTTTTAAACTTTATTTTAGATCCATCAAAGAAATCATAAAAGAAGCAAAAGATGGAAGATAAAGAATGTGGATCTTTCTGAATGTTGTCATCTGGTTGGTGTGGTCTGCACTGCAGCAATGTCTGTGGTCATACAAACCTTCAGATCCCTGTGAACAATCCCATTAACATGGCAGTGATGGACACTCTCCAAGATCTGCTGTATGCAGTGGCTGTAGGGAGCGCGTGAACAGGATCGTGATTAGCAGGAGAGACCGAAAAGAAAGGATGAAAAGCAGACAATAAGAGGATATGAGGTCAGGTAATTGAAGGGGAAGAGAGAGAGAAAGAGACAATTTCATAACAAACTACATGTTGTCCTCACAAGAATTTAGATGTGTGAGGCTATTCTCTTGACTGACGACATAAAGTCACAAGACAGCAAGACATATTTCAGTAGATTTAATGTAGCAAACAATACAGTGAGACCAGTGCTGTACAACGTCTTAGTCAAGAAGACACACACACAACACATACAGTGCGCACTCTGTTCTTTCTCTTAGGAGGCCATATTTCAGCAAAAAGCAGGTACTCTAAGGTAGTCAGTGTATGATTAATACTGCAGGCTTTGTGTCATTAATCATCTGTATAAATAACTCCACGAGATGCCTCAGAGACAAGGCAACGGTATCATACCTTTGAGACGACCATATGTGAAACCCACAAATGTGCACATAAAGCTCCCTCCAGTAACAGAAAGAGATGCATGATAGCTGCTGTGTTCAGCCGTGTGTGTGTGTGTGTGTGTGTGTGTGGTGGGGGGGGGGTTTACCTGGCATCAGCCTCACTGTAGTACTCTCTGGCTACAATGTCCTCAAACAGCTCTCCTCCTGTCACACTACAGGGACAGAGTCACCATTAGATTGGACATGATTCTTTCTTCCGCTTTTAAAAACTGAAAGAAAATGCTTCATATTCTTCAAATGCACACATTTGACACGCACATTGCAGCTCATGTGGTCTCAAACACCATTAAACAACATACAGTCCAATTACATACACTAAATGTGGCTAAAGCTAAGCACTTGAAGGCATGAATGTTGGAGAATGTCCGCTTGGGCATTCTCCATTGCATGGAGTATGACAAAGCTTATACCTTTATCTTTATGAGAGTTTAGTTTCTAAAAGGTGGTGTGAGAATAAATAATAGGTTTTGTGTGGGCACATACAAGTACATGCAGGAAAGGCGAAAGATCGAGAGCTGATTGCAACAGCTCTTCATAAATTGAAATTATTTTTTAATTGCTGTGTGAAGCAACATATGGGCACAAGTCCAATAACTCAAATCCACAAATTACTGCATCAGGGTGTGGGGCAAGACATGAATAAGTCCGGTAAAAACCTATTAAAAAGCTAAAAAAAAATTGGGAAAAGAATATATATCCACCTCAAAGCTCGTACAAAGTTGAATATAAAAAGGCACGTGGACACTGAAAAAAATGCACCTAAATTGACTTATTGGCTGTGGTGCACTGGCAACCTCTCCAGGGTGTTCCCTGCCTTTCGCTGGCTGCTGGGATAAAATCCAGCACCCCTTCAACTCTGAATACGATAAAGCAGGTATGCAAGATGAGTGAATAAGTGAATCGGCTTATTGGATTCAAATAACTGCTCGCTCTCTTGATCCAACACCTGAGATGATGACATCTACGCAATCTGGCGCTGCACACTAACAGTACAAGAAAGAAATCTCTGATAAACTGTCCTTCATGTCTGACTGCCACATTCCACTCCAAAAGTAGTCCCCGTCACTCTAAAGCCTGGTTTATAGTCGGTAACGCAAGACGCAAAGCAAGACGCAAGAAGAAACGCAAGCCCTTGCGCGGTTGCAAGCCCCCCATTGCGAGCTTGCGTGTGTCACCTCAATTTTCTAAACTTCACGCAAGAAAAGACGCAAGCCTACTACTTGAAAACGACATACTCATCGATCAAACAGTAAGCAGAGCGTTTACACACAGTGCACTTCACTCCTGCCCGAGCGTAAATCAGCCGGCCTGAAAAGCTGATTTCCCTTAAGCTATAGGCTAAACTCTGTAAATATATAACTTTAGCAACATTTGAAACATTTTCAGGCGAGAAAGTAGTCGTTTAGACCCCCAAGGTGTTGAAAATCTGACAAAATACCGGCTATTTACAAGAAGAAGAAGCATGAATCACTCGAAGAGGTCCTGGCGGTGAATTTCCTTTCATCATAGTAGGCTTGTCATTGAAAAAACCCGCTACTCCACCTACTGTCCTGGCGGTGAATCGCCATGCAGCACACGCAAGCGCCGGCAAAGCTAAATGAAGTATAAACGTCTCGAGCCATTAACATACGCGCAAGAAGAAAGCGCAAGGGCAGTTAAAAGAAGTATAACTCAGCCTGTCAACATCCTAATTAACTGGGAAAACAGAAGAAAAACTCAACTAAAATGTCTCATTTTGATGCACATGCAGGTTTTATGGGTTCAACCAAAGCCAAGAAGGAGACTAAGTCTTTATTAGCAAAGCAATTACTTGGGTTTCATGGAGTTAAGAAATAACACAGCTAAAAATGTCCATAATGTGCATTTGTGCATTTCTGTAACAAGAGAGACAGAGAAAGTTTATTACTTACAGATCAAACACCAGATAGTGGAAACCCTCTTCTGATATGCTGTCATGGAGTCTTACTGTAGAGGAGATTTAACAAAAAAAAGCACAATCACAGGACAGATAAGAAATAAGTGTCAGAAGGAGGGGAAAAAAAGTTCCCCTGTATAAGACAGTTCTTCTGTGTAAAAGACATTTGGAAACAAAGGGAGAATAATCCTATTTTTAAAAATATCCTTGTAAATGTGGCCCCAATCAAGCAGCAAAAGCTGCCACCACTGACGAACCTACTTTGGTGAGATCTTGGCAAACTAAAACACAGTGTTTCCTACAAAGTGTGTTTAACTCACTTTAAAAGAGAAAGCTTAAAACTATAAGCCACATAAGCATTCAGTTCATTGAACTTGCTGATACCTCAACTTTTTTAACACTAAATCTTGAAAATCCCAGTAATGAATGCATGCTCAGGCAAGGATTATTCACTTGTAAATCACTTTATACAAACACAGATATCACACAAAGCTGAAGGATATGAGAGATCTGAAACAGGAACAGTGACGAAAAGGAAGCTTTTGCAGATGAGTGTGTAAATAAGATAGGAGAGAAAGCTTCTATCAGAGGTATAATGAGGAAGAAAGAGTGTAAAAGGTCAGTAGTTTCCTGTTTTTTTCTGATGACTCAGCTGGGAAAGCACACAGGTACATCATGATTAGATACTTGGAAACACACACATACACAAACTTGTGCTCTCTTTCTCTCCAGCTGTCTCATAACTGTGTCTCGAAGATGAATAGCCGTACCAGAAATCCCAAGGGACCTGAACAAAATCTGTGTTGTTTTTTTTTGTTTTTTTTAAATGTGTGCGTAATTAGGGATTGGGGACGCTCGGCTCACCGATGTTGGGGTGCTTTAGTAAACGACAAATTCTCGCCTCTCTCTCCAGCTTTTGATGATCTGAAAGAAAAGCAGAGGAGACACAAACGGAGACGAGTTATTTTAACATTCTTCATCATTCCCTGTGACGGCTGGCTCTTTAACACATCCAATGTGAAGTTGACTGAAACTTAGTTTTGCCTCAGCAGAGGACGCAGAAGCGTTTGGGCATGAGTGTCAGTGCGCGTCTATGTTGAGTCCGTCTCTGTGGACTGGCCTTGCGTCAGCCTGCTGTTTTCCTTTTCAGAACCGAAATGCTCGACAGAAATAATGTGACCTGATATGTGCTTGGTTGTGTGCCACAAACAGGCATGCCTCAGCAAACCACAAACACACTGACCTTTTGCGTGAAACTATTCTTAAGCTTCTCAAATGTACCTGGAGGTTCCCCTTTGCCACTCTGAGGACAAAACAAGTCACGTTTCACAAACTCTAAAGACTAACATAAATTACAGTCAATGTAAAAATGTAGATTGTTCTTTTTTTTTTCCTGAGGGGAGGCAAAAAAAAAAACATTTCTTGGAACTTGGGACACTTGGGGATTTGGAAAACTCATGTTTTTCCATCAAGGAGATCCATTTGACTTCTTTGTGGAGTTTTTCAAAGCAATTCTTTTCCAAATCACATACATGGTTTACCAGTCCTCAAAGAATTCATTCAAACCATCGCTACCATGTCTTATGTTCCTTTCAATAATGATATTCATGATGCACCAGAGCCTGTTGAAGACTGTGGACGAACTCTGGAATGTAAGAAACTGCTTTTCTGTATTTGGTTAACCTTTTTTTTGAATGAGTCACTTTAAGTGACATACAGTGAAATGTATACCTCTGCTTGATAACGACACCTGTTGTGAGCCATTAAAGGGCAGCTTAATATTTTCTTTACCTACTTCATCAACAAAACCCAAGTTTTATTATGTTTTATGCTGACATCCACCCTCCAATTTAGTTCTTGGCAGGGATCAGGGTAAAAGCTGTGAGATCATAAACAGAATTAAATTACATGGTAATAAAATTTTGGAATTTCTTTGAACAGTCATTTTCCGAAATCCAATCAGATAACATCTTGCAAACTGGGACTTGGGCAGGGAAAATTAAAAAATCTGTATGTCCAAATGGCTACGTATATATCGCTTTTAAGTTGTGTAGTCATAAGGAAATATGTGAAAAATTGATTCTATGTTATCAATTATCATTTTCGACACAAATAAATCACATCATATCCTCTTAAAAACTTATGTGTAGGAAAAAACTTTTGAAAATCCTCAGGGACATTCTCTTATAGTCACCTTTTTCCAAAATACAGTCCACACTAAGACTTAAAAAACGGGGGGGAAACGTAGGATTTGGTGACATCTGTGCTCGATTGGTGCTTACTGTAACTGCCTGAATGTCCATAACCGCACAATAGCCTTTCAAGCCTGCAAGGTAAATAGAAGCCATGAAAAACTTTGTCGATTATTGTAACTACGCAGAAGTCATCTGCTGATGTAAATGGCTAGTTTTGAGGTCGCAAAATAACAATAATCCTCGATTTCTTGTTTTTCCTTTTGTATTCCTGCTACTGAATCACCCTAAATGATACTGGACTTGAGTTTCTAATGTTCAGATATTCAATAGACTGGAGAAGCCAAAATCAAGATATTGTAATTAATCGTTTTTTCCCTTCATGAGAAAAACCTGTTTGGATATTCCCATGAAAGATTTCATTCATATTTCATCCGATCTTAGAGCATCTATACGCCAATTTAGTCAGTTAGACCTCGACCACAATTACATATACTTTCGTCTGCTACCGACTAAAGCAATTGTTGAGCTTTATTTTAGAAGTGGACATTAAGCTGAGCCTATTCAGACTCAAGGCTAAGTTTAAAACAGTCTTTTAAAATCTATGAATTTTCTGGAAAACCTAAAGCTGTCCATTAAAACTTTTTATTTCTCTGCCTCTGAGGAAACTAGAAATACTAAATAAAATCCATTTGTGAGGTGAAACCTTATAATGCCGTCATGTCAATCAGTAATTAGTGAATATTATATTCGTGTGTCTTAACAATGCTGGTGCAATGAATGCATCATTCAGGGCTTGTAAGGTAAAACTATGTCAATTTTGCTCCAGGTCATGTGTTAACAACTGAAACTGCATACTGTACGTGTCAAATATCACACAAAACTACTCATTTTCATTAACTGAAGAAAGAGGGATAGAATACCAGTTGTTGCATCACTACTCCACTGCAACAAACCCTCAGGAAAGATTTAGGGTGACGCAGAGAGGGTCTCAAATCTCTTTTCAGTAAAGCCAGACTGATTTTATCTGACTTCCTGGATGTGAAGTGATTCCCAAATATGTGTGTCAGAAGAAACCCAGATCCAGTGACTGATTCTGAACATGTCAGAACAGCAGTTGTTACCATGAGTAACAGAGCACGGTTTTGAGGCGACCCATTTCGGCTTCTCCTCGAGGCACAGAGAGCAGGAAAAAGTGAGGGAGAGAAACAAGAGCAGCAGATTCTGCTTCTTTTTTCTTTTCTTTTTTTCACAAATAAAATAGGGCACCTATTTTTCATTCTCATCTGTGTCTTCTTCCTCTGCTCTTCTAGATGCTATGGAAACTGCAGGCTCTATGCAACGTGAGGGAAAGACCAACAAAGAACACCAGGCAGCTTGCTCTATACATAGGTCTGCTTTGTATCAGTGTGTGGTGCATCTATAGGAAGGAAAGGGCACGCATCCAGAAAATAAACTTTCCTACAAGATTTCTACCGCTTAGTAAAAATACCAGAACTATATGGTCATTGTGAAAACTGTTGAAGAATTCAGAATAAAAATCTGACGATGAAATGCTGCTGCTGTGACACAAGCGTTGAGGCGAAAAACAGAAAAGGAGATGACTAACAATGGATGAAGAGCTGTGTTGTTGTCAGACTACCAGATTAAATTCAAATATGTATTTTCTTTTAATCTTTCCCATCCCTTCATCAAACCCATATTGCAAATAATCAAAAGAGCAATGACAACCACAATTAACTTGATTATCTTAAAAATAATTATTTCCTTAGAGCAGTAGCTACAGCGGTAAGAAGACTGAATGGAAATGTCTAAGAGGGTTTGCAATTACTCCCGCACAGTGAACCTAACGCAGCTCTTATGTGAGGTCGCACGTCTGCCATATTGCCTGTGAGAACAGGCCAATTCTAATTTTGTCGCAAAAGACACTGCCAGCTGTACGCACAGGCACAGCAGACAGACAGACAGGGGCAGAGCCAGAGACAAGGGCAGCTCAGCCATTATTGCAATATTAGCAGGACCCTCTGAGCAAGGTCACTCATCACTCCATCAGTCTGACCACGCAGCTGAATTAGACACAAGCCTTTAGAGTCTCTCTCAGTGTAACACAAACTCTGTTTTTCATTGTATTTGGGGTTACATGCGATTTTCAAACAACATCACCGTCCCCTTAATGAGCATCATTTTAAAAGTTGTATTGGTGACACATCAAAACAACATGTTACAGTGACACTTTTGTCACTTCCAGGCTAGGTTTAGGCAATAATATCACTTGCTTAGGCTACAAACAAAAATCAAAACTATTTGGTTAGGGTTGAAAAAAATAAAAAGACCATGACTATTATGCATTCTTTGTACCATGTCATATCAGCTTTCTTGGATGCAATTGTCACACTTTACATGCAGCTGTTCTCACGACAAGTAGATGCCACAAATTGTTTGAATATAATTGTAGGTTTTATTATCTGCATGTTCAGGCAATAACACCTCATTTCTGGGAGAAGAAAGGTCTCTGTAAAACACATCTGGCTGCACACACAGACACAAAACAATCACCAATGCCCCCCAAAAAAGACAATCTGGCAATCTGTATGAATGTTTAAAAACTATGCAAGTTTCAACAATGGCTTATTAAAGTGCATTCAGCATTAATACTAATCCCTCTGTTCTGGTGTATTCTGATTCTGGTTACCATGTCCAGCTTCCCATCATTGGAGTTTATCACCATAAAAGGTCAAATATCTCAACATATGGCAAAAATGTGGCACCTTTTTATTTGTTCTTTTTTTATTCAGATGCAGTCCACATATAAAACAGGTTTCCACCAGGACTGCCTTCTTTCACTTTCGTAATATTGCCAAATTTGGCAACATCCTGTGATGCAGAAAGGTCCGTGCATTTGTTACTTAAAGACTGGACAACTGTAATTCTTCTTGTACGCTACTTTTTTTTAATTGGCTTTGTATGAATGGACAAATTTGGAATTTAATTATTGGATTATGATTGCATTACAATGAACTGGATTCTTATTGGCTTGAATTGGATTGTATCTTTGAAGTAGCTTGAGATGACATTTGTTGTAATTTGGCCCTTTATTAATCAAATTTAATTGAATGGAATTGGTTTCTACCTGGCACATCGATGGCACACCTGCAGCACACCACTGATTAAGGATTTAATGAGCAGGGGTTTTTTTTGGTTTTTTTTAATGAGAAAGTGTTTTCTCCTCTAATTAAATCAACAGCACCCACAAAGGTGGTTATGCTAAGTTGGTTCAGTTTTTTTTGCTTTAATTATTGACAAACACAATTCTACAAATGTCTGTCATGTGCCTCACTTCACTCCAGCATTTTCCACCTCTACTTTTCTCTCACTCTGTCTTCCCCTCTCTCTACTTCCTCCACAGGTAGTACACCGCCTCGCTGGCTGGACATCTGTTGTCTAGCAACTCCTGCACCAATCAGAGCGTCAGGCCTCCCCTCTCCTCTGCAGTGGAACCAGCCTTGCATGCAAATGGCAGACATCTGAGAGTTCTCACACAACTATCAAACTCTACAGAACAACATACAGGTAGTTGAAAAAGTGACTAGTTCTGTTGGAGCATACATAGTTCCATCTTTAATTCAAACATATATGCTTTTGTAAATGTAAAGCCACTCAATCGATCACACATAGAACACATAAAGTCAACTTGAGTAGCAATGAAAAGTGAGGAATTGACCTTTAAACTCTACTTAAATGCTGTCAAATGCAGGTCTCTGCAGCATGTTATCTAAATTACGGAAAAGTGGACTGCAGCTTATACCATACAGCTGTAGTGGAAAATAGGAACTGGCTAAAATCTCTGCCAAACTTGGGAAATCTGATATAATGCTACTATCGGGGGTTAAATTCTTGTGAACCAATGCGCAAGCTATGAACAGATTGCAGATGCCAGTTTTAATGTGATGTTGACCACTTTTGTTGTCCTGTGTCTGTCACCCTCCTTTCTGTAAGATTCTTTATGACAGTGCACCTTTTCTTTTAGAGATTTTTTTATTTTTGCAAACTTTAAAGACAAATACATTAGATCAGAGCAAATAAGTGCATGCGTGTCTGAATTGGCTTAACTGGTCTTTTTCACTTTGTAATGGATGAGTAAATCCCTTTCATTTCAGCTGCAAGCAAATCTGAATCTGCCTGACCCCCCCAAAAAATTTAAACCGACAACAATGAGCTGAGACTGGCTGACAGAAAACCTTTCGAACGTTTATGTGTGATTATGCATGTGCAGGCTTGAGCCGTGTTCCCACAGACACTTTGCTTACGTAGTTAAAACTGACAGCAGCATTTCAACAGAATGTGTAATTGTCCAGAAAAATGTGTAGCTACTCAGGTAAGTTGTTATCATTCAGGAAGGTGTGGAGCCACTTGGCCTGTTCTGTGCTGACAGTGCTTATAAGTATGTTACTCGCTCCCACAGAATTACCACTCAAATACTATAATGGCAAGCCACTTAACATAAAACTGCTTCATCTTTTTTCTTCCATTTGATTGGGGATTTCTTTAATTTCTAACTTGTGTTAAATATGAAGTAATTTGTCTTTTAATATGCTCTTGAGGAAAATAGCCAAGAGCAGCCTTTTTTTTTTGCCTGTTGCAACTAACATATCTGTCGTAAAATCTCATATTGTGAAACACTGACACACTCATGTAAAAAGTGGAATGATGAACAGTTTTAATAGGATCTTTCGCAATGTCTGACGCTCACCCCCCATAAACCACTTGCCAGCGAAATCAGGGAGACACAATGTTGTTAGATTCTGACAAAAAGAAACTAGATAAAGATATAATAGACAAACAAATAAATAGGGCAGTTGGGTGTTGCAATTGAGCAGCACCAACTCAGATCACATCAAACAGAACCAAAATTAAAAGTAAAACCTAACTTAAAGCTCACCAAGACAATTCATAGATTTCACAAAAAAGCTTGAACTTTGCTTGCTCCAGTCTCTCATGCAGAAGCATGCATGTGCAGCCATTCACAGCATTAAAAAAAGAAGAGCTCACAAATAGAAGCTAAATGTATTTCTATTAATCATATTTGTATCTTATAGGAACCTTTGATAAAAAAATAAATAAATTAAAATTAAATAAAAAAATTAAAAAAATAAAAAATAAAAAAATCACAGGATGGAATTTCTGCCACTGTGACTCCATCAAACTAAACAAAGAAAAAGTTAGTTGACACTCTTTGTATCCATCCAGTGGCAAATTCGAAGAAGACTTTTGAAATGTTGTTTGAAAATGTGCATAATTTAGTTTCCATTTATTTGTTTGGGCCGAGTGAACTTAGCTGCATGGTGTCATCATTAAGTGGCAGTATTAGTAGGGCTGTCGCAGTTCTGTAATTTTGATCATTTACTTGTCTCTTTCCATTTTCATGCCATTATCATACTATTAGCCTACAAAAATATTTTAATAATTCACCCAACCCGAACACAGAATAAAAGCCATTATTTGGATATTCATACAAGTACAGAAATAAAAACATATCTTTGAGCCTTTTAAGCTTTCTAAACAAAAAATGCACATGGCAAATATGCCTTGTGCACATTGTGAAACAGGAAAGGCGTGAAACAACATGAGCAAAAACAAAAGGCTGTCAACTCTATCAGCCAGTCAGTTAACTCTATTAAATTATAAAACATTTTCAACTTTTTTCAAACAAGGGAATTAAGACGATTATGCAGCATAGACAGAATAGTTCTCAGGAAGCTAAACAAACTCTGAAAGGGTGCTTTGAAGCTGGAGACTGGAATGCACTCTGCGAGCCACATGGAGATTGCCTAATATTATGAGTATGTGACATGCTGCATCAACATCTGGGATGTCAATACAAGAGTAGGATAATGACGTTTTCCCAAAAACAAGCCCTGAATCACCAGTGATCTGGAAAAGCTGCTGAACATAAAAAAGAAAGTCTTCAGGAATGGAGACAGGAAGTTATTGAGGACTTTTCGAAAACACCTGAAAGGTAAGATAAGAGAGCAAAAAGCTAGGAAGCAACAGGTCAGTAGAATAGGACATGATAGAGTAACTCCCACTTACATAATACAGTATATCTACTTTATAATAAATTTAAATATGTGTTCGCACATGCCACTTCTCCAGACAATGATGATCAGACAAACAGTCAGACATCTTAATCTTTGTTTATCATGTGACCTTACACTCAGCTTAATAATTGGCGGCCATTTTCATTGCCCGATCATTCACAAATGTAATGCTGGGCCCTTCTGTGCAATCAAAAGAATAGACTGGGGGAAAAATTGTGTTAGTAAATACAATTTTGTCGTTTGTTGTAAAATTTGTTCATAGAACAATCAAGATTTTTTTCTTCTTTTTTAGCAGGATGACTCAAAAAGTTATGGGTGGATTTGCATGAGACTTGGCCCAATGTAGAAGTGATATATTGTTTAATTCAATGCATATCAGGTTTTGGATCCAGAAATGTTTACATTTTTTTTTTTTTATTCAAACCTGGCAGTTGCTGAGGCATCCACACAATCCTGAATTCTATGAAGCAGGTATAGAAAATGGACATTGTGAGAGGCATCAGTGGGTGGATGTACAGATCATTTTTGGGTATCATATATTTAAGTTGGATTGGTTTCTGCCTCACAATCGCATTGTCCATTTGGCACGGTTTTCGTCAACTGACAAATATTTCATGTTCTTTGATGAATTTAATAATACAATATAAAATAACCATCCTAAAATCTGAAAAAAGGGCATAACACATCCAAAAATCTGTTAATTATAAAATATTGAAAAGAAAAGTTACTGACAAGTTATCCTCTCACAATTTTGCATAGCAAGATAAAGATAATTTGTACAACAGAACCCTCCAGAGTCTCCCTACTGCTGCTTCTTTTTCTTTAGCCTCTGATGTGTGGCCTTTTCTAACCGCACTGCAGCAGTGTAGTGGCTACTTTGACATCCTGTCAGTCCAGTGGCATCACATTTAGGAACAGATGGGGGGGGGGCAAAGACACTGAATGAAAAACGAGCAAGGGAAAAGGTCAGAAATGAAGATTGAGACAAAAAAAACTGACCGAGGAGAACAGTTACATGTACAAAAATAAAGATCCAAACAAAGATGACACCATGCGTTTCGCTAGATGGAGAAGCATTCTCTCAAGCGGAGGCAAACTGATAACATGACCTTTCTGGTGTTGAAAATATTGGGTTAAATTTGTGATAATCGATGTTGTTCTTAATTTGTATAGTGAGGCTTAGTTTTAGAATATGCTACATTAATAAAGTAAGAAAGAGGGAAAAAATTAAGGTTAAACAGGAAAAACTGCAGCAGCAGTAATTCAACAGAGGAAGAAGCATTAGAAGACAAAACAAGGACAGGCAGGCTGCCCAAACACTGTTGAGAATTTATTTGTTGCAAAGACATTATTTGAGAAGAATAAATAAGTTAATACAAGTTGAAATATAAGTTAACATTAATATTGATAAAAACCAGTTCATGCGATGAATATGTGGTTAAAAGGAGACTGAATTTCATTTATTTGTAGTTACATTGAAAGGACTACCCAAGATGTTCTAGGAGCAGAAAGGTGAACGTGACGTGATTACGTCAGGGTTTGTTGAGTTTGTTGGGCCGCCATGTTGTAACTCGCAAAACCGCACGCTGCATGTTTTTTTCCTTTATTAACTAAAGTACGTCTGAACAGAAGAAAACGTCACACTTCGTCATTCTTAGTCTGTAAACAAAATCTACAACACACACCCCATCACTAGTGAAATAATTTCATTATTTCTTTTTGTACTTCTGAATCGGCCGCAGGCCTGCTGGTCAACCTCCAAGGCTGCTTATTGGCCCTGTCTGCACCTGAATTATCTCTAATCTTCATACTCATGTTTTGTAGCTTCTGTCTGAGGTTATTGTGACCGTATGATTTGTGTCTTCTGTGACCAACCTGATCCAGATAATACTGAAGCTTTCTTTATAAAAAGAACAACATGGGTTTTCAGTCCCAAGATGATGTCATCTTTCTGAAGTTTTTATTTCTTCATTTCTTTATTTCCTATTTCTTCTTTAAGTAAGAACAATTTCAATGTTAAATGGTAAGCTAACAAACTACATTTCAAGTGAACAGGATATGCTACAGCTGGAAAATTTAACAAAAAGAAAATACTGTACATTGACATCATTGATATGTGGAAGAGTTTAACTATGGCTGTAAACACTTCTATTTGTAGAAAAATGTGTGCCTGACTTTCTGTGTCTGAATACTGATTTTGAACATTTTCTTTGCACCTATTCAAATTCTTGTGGACACTTAATGTTAATGTGAAGATAGACTTTCTGATCAAACTAAGGTTGTATGCATCTCCTTGTAGGTTGAAAGGTTGATCAAGCTGAATTCTGTGATCTCTAATCAATCAAGACAAAATAGCCAAGACCCCAGTCTTGTTTACTGACCCTCCAGCAGTGTTGACAGATGACGTGCCAGGTACAAAAAGCGGAACATTGGCTGACCTGCTCTTCTCCACAGTGTATATATTACCAGCCATCAAGGGAGCTAATACCAAAGTAATTTTAGAAGTGGGTTGAACCAAAAATGGCTCCTCAGCTAAGAACCAACACCAGTAACTATTCACTTTCTGCCATTCCATGACGAAAGCGCAATCAAAGTTGTCCCGACAGATGAAAGCTAAAAATGGCTGATGAAGTAAATTATGGATATGTGTCAGTTTCTTGAAATCTATTTAGTTTATGCTATGATAGCACTACATATGCAGTCAGTTTCCGTGAATCTTACAGAGCCTTGTTTTCACATCACAAAGAGAATACCAGACATATGGGCATTGTACACCTTCAAAGAATTGGAAGTAGTTTGATTCTTATTTTACCGGCACAACTGTAAAGTATACATGCCAGCAAGCAATTATCATGATAGTTCTAATGGTCAATTAATAGAACAAATTATCTGCCAAGTAAAGAAAACCAATTTAGCTTGTCTATACTATTTTAAGTAACTACATTTAAACATTTCAGATGTTTTCTTGGAAAGGTTATTTAATGTAAAACTTTAAGTTGCAAAGCTTTAAAACTAATTGAAAACATTCTCTTGGATGACAAGAATTGATTAACCTTTTTAAACAATCAATAATTTAATTGATGGGGAAAAAAAATATATAGGATTCATCTGAAGTCTTAACCCTCATACACACACAAATGCACAAACCAGATGCACCACAACAAGTTGCAGTAATTGCTGTGCTCCGATTTAATTAAGAGTTTTAATTAAAAAGATGTAGCGGGGTGAATGTAATATCCTCTATGGCTGGCAGCTAAGCATTTCTCTTCCTTACAGTTCCATTCTACACCCTGCAAAGCACGGGGGCCTCATAAAACCATCAGACAGTAAGACATCGTCATCCTCGGCTGGTTTCCGATAGAAGGAGAGTTATGAAACTGATAACTCCCCTGCTTTCCCATATGAGGAGACACAAAAGGGGGCTGGTGTCAGAGATAAAACTGTTCCAAGAGTACGTCTGGGACTCTCATAACATACGTTAATGTCTACCCTCAGCAAACTAAGTGTAATGAAGGCGCACACATTAGATTAACATAAGAACGATGATGTTCTGAGAGCATCTTGACACCAAGAAGAAGAAGCAGACAAAGCTACATTCTTTCTTCATTAAACTTTAGTGGCTCCCAACGTGCACATGGAAAGCAGGTCTTAAGTTGTCTCTTAGTTGTTTTTTTTGTTGTTTTTTTACTTACATGTGGGCAAACAATTGGCTGTGGCATCTCTACAGCGTCCACTGTTGATTGTGTAGCAGTAGTGCCAAATGGCACTTCTAGAGAATTATCTTGCACAGCAGTAGTGGCAACCAAACATGGTGTTTATGGCTGATTTTTAAAAAGCTGAACATGTATGTATCTGAGGACGAAGAAGTTGATCCTTCTACAAATCTCCTTCTGTTTGAATAGCACGGTAGAGTGTTGGGTGTTTTTATGCTGATTTTACTTTAATGATTTAACTTTAAAGTGCTCAAACCACAGTGTTAGTAGAATTCAGCTGGACATAAAGAAGAAATGCACATTTTCACAAAACAAGCTGATCCTCTTCGAGGGCCACTGTTGAACTCTTAGGATATGGGGCTTTTGACTGAATGCACATAAACATGTTTTCAAGCAGGCTATCAGAGATAAGACTGCAACACAATGAAGTGTACATATCTGCAGAAAAAGAACGGGCGAGTGATTCACTAATGAAATACCCATTATTAGTTGCTCTGTAGCAGTGTCACTGCTCTGAGAACATAATACCACAGAGTCAGACAAGGAGGAAAAAACAGAGGCTGACATACAATACGCAGAGAGGTAGGAGGCACATAGTGTGCAATTAAGGATGCCCTTCTGCAGCCTAATAAGTTTGTTAGTCATGCTGCAGGTTCTCTGCAGGCTTAACAACCTATTTAAATCCTGAAATTTTTCAAATGTAAAAGCTGCATTTTTTTTGTCACAGCTTGAATTCTTAGCAGAGTTTTAAGAGATTAAATTCTTCTGTGAAGCCAACTGATTTCCACAGCTCAAATGGTCACCAGAAAGGTAGAAGTGAAGGCTGTTATCCTATTCATAAGGCTGTCCCATGTACCCCTTTTTGAGCTTTAGATTTTCAGCTTGTAATCAACAGCACGTGCTAAAAGTTTGGGTGGTAGTGATTGTGTGTGCATACTCATTTTTGTTACCTCATTCGGATGTTTTCTTGTATAATCACTGGTCTCGTCAGGATCAGTGGTACAACCCCTGGCAAAATGTACGGAATCACCAGAATTGCAGGATGTTCATTCGGCTTTTGAATTTTGTAAATGAATGAACGAAGCACAGGTGCTGAAAACTCTGGCTTAGTGAATGTATGCCTAAACAACATTTTTAATACAATTATTGTTTTTTTGTTTTGTTTAAAGAATATAGAGAAAAAAAATTCTGGAATCACCTGCACAAGTCTCTTTACGCAAATGGGTCTGCAGTGAAAATGGGGTGTACAGAGCTTAAAGAGCTGTTGCAGCAGGCTGATCGTCGGGTATAATGGCCCCAAACAAGTGAGCTATCAGTGGAAGAAACAATTCTTAAACTCCATGAAGTACAAGCAAAATGGGAAGGTTGTAAAAGGGAAACATACAGGTCGACAACGGCAGAAAAACTAGGAGCAATATGCCTTGAAAATAGAAAAGAAGCAACAAAAGAAATGAAAAACAAATGGGCAGAAACAGGAGTCAACGTTTGTGACGGAACTATAAGAAACTGGCTTGCACAAGTTTAATTAATCTGACTGAAAATTTGTGGTTGAAATTGGAAGAAAAAAATGGTCCATTAAAGGCTCCATCCTACAAAGTTAATCTGCCGACTGCTATTCAAGAAAGTTGAAACCTGACTGATGAAGAATGTTGTTTTTCATTGGTGAAGTCCTCAGAGAATTCAAGCTGTCATGAAATCCAGAGGAGATGCAGGACAGTACTACCTATGAATCTTTTTATTCATCGTGGCATTTTATTCCTCGACTTGATCTGACAAAAAATAAATAAAAGAGACAGCAAAAGAAATGTTAGTCCAGCGAGACGTGTCGGTGCCCTCTACTGACGATGTGCAAAAGAGGCTCACTCGGTTTTTAGAGCATTAACAGGATACCCATTTCTGTAGAAGCAGGTAAACTACAGATGCTCAGAAAAACTGAGCATCTATGTTGCTTACAGTTGTCGGTGTGCGTTACCGAGAATGACTTGGCATGCGAGGGATTTCAGGCTGGGATGGTTTAAAAAA
Organism: Odontesthes bonariensis; assembly: GCF_027942865.1. Taxonomy (NCBI): domain Eukaryota; kingdom Metazoa; phylum Chordata; class Actinopteri; order Atheriniformes; family Atherinopsidae; genus Odontesthes; species Odontesthes bonariensis. The sequence continues at coordinate 8,965,347 of NC_134509.1, forward strand.
CAAACAGCCAAATATCAAAACTAGGAACAAAAAACTTTGCCAACCAATGATTATTCAAACTATCAAATCTTCAGGTTCAGCCCTAGTGGTCAGTGTGTTATTTGAGCCTCTATCAGTTTATACTGTATTCATAGGAAAGATTGTTTTACCGATGAAAATTGAACATTAAAAAAAAAAGTGCAAATTATTACGGCAGCTATTAGGTTCAACTGACAAAACGAGGTCAATTTTGAACTGCAACTGAAATCTCTTTGTTAAACCTTGAGGTAAATCATGTCATGATATCAGAGGAGGTCAGAGGGACCTTTACCTTGTAATTTCCATGCAAATTTTCCAAGTAGCTTATCTGGTCGCTTTAAGCACTTTAACATTCACTTCTAACCTTTGAAAAGTTTGACAAAAACATGTAAGATTCCACTGCCAGATTTCTTCCAGAGCTGTTAGCCACATCTAGTGACCTTTATCAGTAGATAAGGTTTGCCAAGTTGTCTTGTAGATGATGAAGTTGCTATTATCCACTAATAAGGGCCATGAGGAGAACCTGAAAGTTTTAGAATAAATCTCGAAAGAAAACATGAAGAATCCAAAGTATTCCTAACTACAGTGTAGGGTCTACAGATTGCTCAGACTGCTTAGGGTCTTTGAAGTTTCAGCTAAGCTTAAATTTAATTTTCAATCAGTGAAAAGTCATGACATCGCTTGCTACAAGACATGGAACGGACAACAGACCCGAGATTAACCATAAAGATAGTAACGGTGAGGATCTGACAATGACTGAAACTAACCAAGGTGCATAAATACTGTGGGGGAAGCGATGATGAGTGACTGCAGCGGTGACACACTGTAATCAGGTGAGTGTGGGACCGAGGACCAAACAGGAGAACTGAGATTAAGTATTAGTGAGAATGTAGTACAGAGTAAACTATAAACTAAACTGTCAAGGCAAATCAAGAATAGACTAAAAACAGAGAATAAGTCCTAATTAAAAAAACAATAACTCAGATCACTAAGAACCCAAACAAGACACCAAAAACAAGCAAAACACAGAGAATCCAACGCAAGGAAATCAAATAAAAAATCCAAACTCTGGAGTGTAATTACAACTTAGAAGTGCAATTTTTACTGTACTCAGATTTAGTCATGTTAAAGCATGATCGTCACATGTTTCACACCATCCCAATTTCCACTGTCAGACTGATCTGCAAGCCGAGGGGGCATCAACTGAAACCAAAAACCTGGCTCCTTTCAAAAGATGAGATATCTTCAACATTGTGTACGTGCACATGTGTGTGTGAGATTGAGACACAGCGTGACTGCACGACCAGCATTTATTTTTAGCTTTCAAGTACCCAATGAGTCATGTGACCCCCCCCCCCCCCCCCCCCTTCGTGTCACTGATCCCTCATCCTTTCCTTCCCTCCTGTTTCTCCATTTCAATATCTTTGCCTCTTCCACAATCGTACCCTCCCCCCCCTCTCTCTCTCTCTCTCTTTCCACTCCCCCTTCAACTCACTTCAAAGCGTGGCGATGCAGAGTAACAGTGATACCTGAGGAACACAGGATTGGAACCGATGAGAGAGATGGAGGGGAAAGCAGATGGGCACATAAATCTTTATCTTGTATAATAGGGGAAAGCCACAGAAAGTGTACCGTATTCAAAAAATGAAAATACAGTAAATAACTGTAAGAATTACACCTCCACATAATGAAACCATCCTGAAGGAAGATCAGTAACAAAGTGGTTTGTCAGCGATGCAAAATGGATTCAAAGGGATATAACGAAATGATACACTTCCGATAAATTCAGGAATGAATATTCAAAGAGATTAAACATGATGAGAAATATCCTCCAATGGTGCATCAAAACAAATATTTCTGAATCAAATATAGTCCTGTTTCTTTACTCTGTCGCTCTCAGTGAAATGCAATACCTGCAGAGGGAGATGGACAGGGAATTTCATTTTAAAAATTCAAGACACCTATGCGACAACACTCAAACAGATAAGGGATTTCAGGCCTTATGCACAAGCAGAAGCACAGCCGCACACACATCACAACACAAAAGCAAATATAAAGTGACAAGAGAGCAGAAGGAGCAGTGGTGACAGGACACTGACATGCATGAAGGGAGAGGACAACTGCTGTGAGGAATATTCTGAATGCACAAACAAAAAAACTCTTAAATACTGACTTGCCATCATCATCTCTCCCTCTCTCTGATTATCTGTCCCTTTCTGTCTGCCTCCTACCCTTTTCTTCCCCTTTCTATCCCCTCTGCCTCCTCTCATTCACTGACTCATCTGCTGCTCTTAATGAAATGCTGCATAATCAGGATTGTAGATTGCAGGACTGTGACGGGTCCTTCAGGCCCACCACACATCCGTGCCTTCATTACCAGAAAACATCCAACGCAAACGCTTTGATCTGCCTGCATTTCAGCCACCAATCCCATCCTAAACCCCTTTCAATTATATATACCCACACACGCGCCTGCACACGCATACGCAAACACATAGTGGTAGAGAGTGGGTGGGGGAGGTCATGATCCTGGCAGAGAGAAGGGAATCAGAGTTGCAATTCTAGAGCTTATCGCAGAAAGAGGCTAAGACCATATCTGACAGGCCAGCATGTCCGGTATGTAAACCTTGAAATGCACACACATAAAGTGTGTGTGTGTGTGTGTGTGGGTGTGTTTTTTACACACAGACCCACACGCTAAGAGGTGAGAATATTCTTTCAGTGATTTTTGGAAAATCTGGCCATGCAAATGGCAAGACACTGATCCATCTGCAGAGGTGTCTGTTACCAGCACTGCAATCAGCAAGCGGGAGAATCAACATGGGCAGACGAGAGACAGAAAGAGAGGAAGTGCAAAAGGACTGTTGAGACAAGAGAGAGGGAAGCAGGAAAGAGAAAAAAGATTAAGGGAGCAAAGAGAATGATAAGCCAGAGGGATGCAGGGATGAAGGCAGGAATATATGGTGGGTATTAGTGGGGAAAATTTTGCAAGATGGGGATGGGTGTAGGCTCCTGGTGAAGAATATGACAGTTCTTGTAAATAACCAAAAAAGGAGAGCAGATATAAAAGAGGAGGAAAATTAAATGCAAAAGAGTTGAGAACAAGGAGAGGGAGTTTGCTAAGTTGGGGAGAGACTGGGGGCAGCTGGAGTGAAATGAATGGGAAAATATTGCAAAGACAGCAAGTGGTTGTTTCTTAATACATATATAATACACTGTACTCAAGACAGAACACACATTTCCATCATCAAAATGAAACTATGTGTAAAGACAAAACGTGTGCACAACAGCAAATAAAAAATTAAGTGAAAAGTACAGATTTTGGTTAAGAAGCTCCGATCACATCTTCAAAGATGTGACCACTTGCACCAGTTGTATAAAGGATAAGTATGCTTCAGATTGCCTATTTAATTGTGGAATACTTTGGGATAATGCAGAGAGGCACATTTATTGTTATTTGGATATATGGCTGCAAGGGTCTGAAAAGAGTTTGTTGCAATCTGACAAGGGCACCTTGACTGCATCCTGTTTTTACACCCGCCTAAGACAACTGTGGCGATTGCGGTGTGGTAGTGAAAACTGTGGTTTGGAAGTACAAATAAACAATGCATTTTTTGGCCCCAATCCAAGAATGTTAAGGCGATGCAGCCACACTTAATCCATCTCTAACACAGAGCTGATAAGTCTGGCTATGCAAGAGGAATCAGACATAAACTAGCATTTATAAAGAAGGGATGTGCAGAGAGGTTATATGTTACTCACTACAACACCACAGCTAGCTCCTCTCTGAAGCTGTGGAAGCATCGCAAGTTGCTGCTTTCTGCGCTTTCTCTCTGCAAGCCTGAGTTATGGCAGCCAAAGCCACAGAAGATGTTGAAATAACAACAGGAAGCACAGTCGTGTTACCTGAGTGACATGCAGATGGTTCAGTTTTAGACGGCCCAATGTGGAACAGAACATTGTGTTGCATTAAGTTTTTCTAAAAGTATATTGGAACATAGAGAGTCTGTCTTCGCCCCCACAAGACAAGACAGCAGACCGTGTTGTAACATGAAGGTTCTGATGCTGGGAACATGCAGTGGAGGTAAATAATTTTCAGTATAACGTTCATAATTCAGTGTTCGCTTAAACTTTTTCTGTGTCTCTTCTGATTAGCTGTTAGCTTGGCTCCACCATCAGAATTCCACCTTGATTCTCCAAATTGAGAGCACTCTGACGGACGTCTACTGAAGGTCAGAGACAAACAACTCAGAAGCACTTAACTCAACGCTACAAAAAGAATATCCCTTTCATTAATAGCCAATAGGAAACACTGGTTGCTATGCAACAAAAGAAGGAAGGAGGTAGTGAGAAGGTTTACATAAGCAGATTTACGGCACGCAAGAAATCCATGAAAATGTTGTTTTGAGGCAGTGGTCAGTGGCACTAAAGTCGGTAAGAATTTGGAAACGTGTAGAGACTAACAAAGATAAGCATTTAACTCAGAGCTGAGGCAGAGAAACAGCAGGACTTGGTTCATACCCATAAGTATGTTAGCCACGCTTTTTGCATAAATGCATAGTTTAAATGGCCATCTGTTGAGCTATTTTTATACAGAGCTCTGTTTGTGTGAACAGTGTGTAAATATAGGTAAAGGAATCAAGTTGAGAAAAGGTAATATGTATATTTAATGCTCTTCCTTACAATGATTATCCATGTGACATCTATGCCTGGTTGAAAAGCATGCTCATCTTGCAAAATGTGTGATGTGTAAATACAGGTAAAAAGTAGTTGGGTCACCGTTCACTAGGGAAGCAAATCTAAAGTAATTTTTTGAAAAGCTAATAAATGTGAATTAAGACACGTTTCCATCATATAGGCAACATCTTTTGTGGTTGTATTTCAATTAAAGAAATAGTGGTCCTAACCAGTAAAAAACAAAAACTGGGGTGGACATCTTCAAGAGCAAACTGGAAGAGAGCTCCCTATCTTCCCTATCTTATTCTTATTCATCTTTTCTTTCTTTTTTTCTGTAATGAGAGCACTGCAACAAAGGAATTTCCCGCAAGGGTAATCCCTTGATTCTGATTCAGGAGTTACTTCAAACTCTGGGAATAACTGGGATGTTATATCATTTCTGAGCGGAAACTGGTCAGTCACATAGGTTTATCGCGTCTCAATCTTTCCCAGGTGAGACGCAATTCCCAAAAAAAAGTGTTTCCAAGCCCCAAACCCACATCAAGTTTTTTCAAAACAGGCAAACCCCAGAATTTGTAAACTTTTTTTTTTATTATTATTCTTAAGGTTTCCATTGACCTTTTTTCTTTTTCACATGTTCTGAATGCAAATTTTATTAATGACAATGAAAAAAATGGCTAGCAAGGTGGGAATATTTCTGAAACAATAATATGATTATATCATATCATTTCCCTGATTAAGTACCTAAAACGAAGAATATGGAGATCTCTAATTAAGTCAGATATGTTGAAGCTGAAATGAACTGAAACGCGTATATATATAGAGATATATATATCTCTATATATATATATATAGATATATATATGTATGAGGTACAATATTAACAAAGGCCTTTGTAGATAACTAATGAGTTTTTTTCTCTACATATTTTCAAATTGAAGTGATACGGTATACACTCACATGAAATCGTGCTTACAGGTGGCTGCTCTGGTTTTATTGGCAGACCTCGCTGAGACATTTGTAGTCTGACAGTTTATTTTTATGACATATACATTTTTATGCCCTGGTTTACTTGCTTGTGTGTTCTAATATCAGTCGCTAGTTTTGACAAACAAACTCGTAGTGACAAAACTCAACACAGGCTAAAGAAAAGGAGAAACCTTAGAGGCACGACACCATTGGTTAGTATTCACAAATAGGTTGGGTCAAGCCTGTGCTTGTGCGTGCACATTTGTGAGTGTGTATTTATGAGCTAGTGTATGAATATGTGTGTATGTGTTATGTGTGTGGGTGTGGGTGTGGGTGTGGGTGTGGGTGTGTGTGTCCCAAGCCTAAGGCAACCAGGCCAGCGGCTACAATTACAGTGACGGATGTGAAAGAACTGGGTCGGCTTCGCAAGAGATCTGCCCCTGGGACGACAAGACCAGCCAGAGCCCTGAATCAATACGCAGCACATGCACACACACGCTTAAGGTTGTGTGTGGCAAACATTTACATTAAAGCCCAAGAACAAATATATGAAGTGAGAACCCCACACCACAAAAGTGCAAGTGAGGAAATACAGGACATATTACTTGATACATTCAGTGTTTTTCCTGAATGTACTTAATCAAACTTAATCATTCAGATGAGTCTTTTTCCCTTTGTCTGTCTGTCTGTCTTCCTATTCCCTGCCACATAGACGTGCACAACACACACAATCTCTCCCCGTGCCTCAAGCCTGTTTCAGGGGCAGGGATGTTCGGAGTTCATCAGCATGGAGCTCAGTGACACTCAGTGAATGTTTTTCTGGTCAAGCGCAGTTTGTGTTTCTGTATGTGTGTTTGTGTGTCCTACCTCTAGCAGAAAGCTTCTTGGTGTTGATGATTTTGGCGGCATACTCCTGTCCAGAGGAGATCTTCACACACCTCCTGACCACAGAGAACGCCCCCCTGAAAATGAACATACACACACAAAACCTTACCAATATATCCCAACAGGTTAGTCAAAAGGGTTTCAAAACCGGCCAAGAAAAGTTGGGCTTTATGGGAAAAGCCTGACTTGAATTAGCCTTTGAATGTCAGCCAGATGCTTCAGAATGAAAAAAAAAGGTTTGAGCTTCTATTTCCAATTAGCATTTATCAGCGGCATTTGTCAGACTGCCATAGTGTTAGACATTAAGAATATTTGATTGTGACTTGACTGCTGGGGAGCAAATGCAGTGTAATGCTGCATTTCAACATTTAATGCTAGATAGCAGCAAACATGGTTAAGCCTGAGGTGGACTTGCCCTCCAAACTAGCCTAGCCAGGCTTGTCTGGAGTAGGCACGTGCATGCAAGGTATAACCCCATTCCTGTGAAAAGTATATAATACATTTTACTATCTATTGGAGCATCACCCATCATGTTTTCCAATCAGCCTTGAGACTTAGCATGTATAGCACTACTGGAATAAATAGTTTACTACTGGCTTGCTGGCGAGGCAGATAACATGTCTAATTGACCAGCTGACATTAGCGAGCTACCCTCCTAACACCAAAAATAAGCAAAGAAGAGCTCATTTTCAAGTTGTTGCATTTACTTTAATACTGTATTTTAGTTTAGATGGTATCATTTCAAATTCCAGAGTTTTTTTAAAAATGACATGTTAGTTATCTGGTTTGTGCACAGTACCGAGAGAGAAAATGAGTGTGAGCTGACACACTCTCTGTCTCTCTCATTTGTACCAACATTAAAGTAACCGAATAGTATACAATCCATTATTTGAGTATAGAGAATGTGATGATATGTTACGCTGTGTTGTGAGCTGGAACGGGAATGCCATCTTGTGAGGAATGCTCCATGCATCCATTCAAGACAATTGTTGCCTGGTTAAATTTGGTTTTAATTGGCTAAAAACTATGAAATCCAGTGGAAATCTGGTCCTTCGGAAAATCGTACCCATTTTTTTTTCGGCTAATTTATTACATTTAGAGTCATTATTGTCATAGATTCATAGATTCATAAAAAATTAGTAAAGTACTTGGATGGAATGTCAGAGACTGGTCCTACAATTTGAGCATCCAAACACTATCCTGAAATTAGAATTCAGGATACAAAAGACAGCCTCACAGCAAGCAAAAACACAATATGGCATCCAAAAAAAAAAGAAAAAGATGACGTGACCTTCACATTTTCTGTTGTTCTAAGTAGTGGGGGTAGTAGCCGTGTTTTTATATAAAATTAATTATAAAATAATGCTTTGAATTGTTTCTATTTATGTTTAATGCAGTAGTAGCCTACACATACAAGTTTACTGATGTTCAAAAATATTCTATATGTTGTTTAAGAATAAGATTGGGCTCAATTGAAAAAAGAAGCAGTTGGTTTTCATTCAGACATTTAAAAATTACACTTTTTTTTTCTGTAATCACAATACAAAAATAGTGTGAAACCGTGATATCTTTGCTAAACTTAAACATACCATCAGGATCTAATGATATCGGCCCATAGTCTGTAGAGGTGTTTCCATTGTAACCATAGTAAACTTTCTTTTATTAAAAAGGATTTTGTTTTTTACTGAAATACATCTCTATTATTTGCAGTGAAATTACATTCATAAATATGACCAATGTGTAGATGCAGTAGCTAGGTGGTTACTAACAAACACTCACTCTCTAACCACGCCTGCAGTACACTTTGTCCAGATTTCTACAAATGGCCATTAGCACCTACAAACCTACAAACATGCCAACCAGCCCTACTATTGTTTGAGCCATGTGCTGCTCTGGTGTGTCAGGGACGTGTATGAAGATCAAAAAACTAGGCCAGCTATATTTGAAGGAGGAGAGGAAGGAGTGCTGCGTCTCTCATCTCTAAATGCAGCCATGGAGTCGTCCACCTGCCTTTTAACCAACTCAAGAAAAGATCAAATGAGTGTGTATACTCACCCTCAAATCGACCCTGATCTTTTTTTTCCTTTAATGTCTGAGAGGTGGCGTTACTGTACTTTACATCATTTGATTTAATCAGCATGGCAATCTGAGAAATAGATTATGCTTTGAGTCAATGTAATGGTTAGCTTCTGTACACAGTGATGTGTACTACGAGCGTGTTATCTAACATCCTCTGGAGCAGCTTGCCACTAAAGCTTTCCTCTAATTTATAGAGGATTTGTTAAAGGAAAAAAAAAATCATAGCATAACATGTTACATAAGATTTTTAGCTGACGGTCCAGTGTAGTTGGCTAGCGTGGCACTGTGAAGAGCATATGTTTGTGGAGTCCAACAGGACAGAATAAACTGTAATTTCACTTGAACTGGAAATAAATAAAGGGCAAAAGGTGAAAAACTGTTGTGAGAAATGAGCCATCTGTGCTGTGGGTTTCTTTTTTTCTTTTTCTGCTCTTCTTTTTCCCCAGGTTATTTCACATATAATCTCAAATGAAGATAGACGCATAAATACATTAATAAATTCACTACCTAAAAATCCCTGGAATTGCAATTAATTTCTCTACAACACTCAAATCTGCGTTACGTGATACCTTTTCTTTCGTCCAATGCAGCAGAGTTACTGGGTAACACTTTGAGATCGATCTGAACATGAACTAACATTTCAGAGTCTGTTAACAGATTTTTGTATGGAACCGAAGGTTGTCTGGACTGATGGAAATTTAAATCCAAAAATAAAGTGTGTGTGGCTTGTTTTTGAACATCTGGAAACATTAGAGCTATGTTGCTAGGGAGGTTAGAAAATAAAAAAAAAGAAAAGAAAAGCCAACGTGGTAGCATGGTGCTTTCACATCTGAATTTTAACAGCATGTTTTTGTTGCATCCCCTTTGTAAAAAATTGTGTGCATTATGCTGTATGAATTCAAATACCATATCTTTTTGGAATTGTATTGCCATATCATATAAAAAAAATGTTTTAACATAGGGTTGTATCTATTTCATATCTGTCTAAGAAAATAGTGCTGCACTATTTAAGGGATCAAGTGAGTTAAAAGGTGCTATAAAAGCAACATGAATGCATTATTAATGAGTGTTACGGCATGGTGTAAGATGAAGGCTGCATAGGATCATAAAGGAAAAGGACTGGGAAGAAGAGATTTCCATCAGGTGGGTTACAGAAGATCAGTGCCTCCAGGAAGGAAACTGGGTGACAGGGAGTACAATATTCTAGGCTAACTCTTTCTGCCTTCTGGAGGTCAACACTACTGTAGCTGCAGACATCTGGGGCTGTGTACACTGACTGCAGGGTGCTGAGCAGACAGCGGGTCAGACCACAAAAAAATGCACATAAGCACAGGCCTACAGACTTTTAAAACCAGGTAACACATGCACACGCGTGTAGGTACGCAGATCTTTCTCTCCAGCTCTCAGTGAGGGGTGAGGGATTCCCTGCCGGGGGTCTAATAATTGACCGCAGGTCGGTGCATGGCCGGGGAGTGTGTCTTCTTCAGCTACTGTACGTGGTGTGCAATCGCGTTACAGTGTGTGCGCGTGTGTGTGTTTCTCTCACGCGGGAGGAGGGTTTGGGAAGGGGGGGGGTGGGGGGGGGTGTGTGACAGAGGTAGAGATAGAGAGGGTGGGTTTGCAAATTGCCCCCTTTCACACACACACACACACACCGATGCCTTTTACCCTGGTGGAGCTTTTTAACGCAGGTGCTCCTCGCCCTGCTGGGGCGCCGCAAATGTCGAAATGCAGCATCAGTGGCTGCACAGGATGGAGGAAAATGACGACATCTTCTTTCGTAAGCACAAAGCAATGCTTCTGTTGACGGATTAAAACGAACAAAAAAATCCATTGCTCAGGCCTACAAGATTCACTCGATTACTTATTCACCTCCCTGCATCATAGGTTACTGACTAAACTCTCAGCGGCGCGCACACGCACGCGCCAAAAAAAATTAAAAAAACAACACAGAGACATTCGGCCCATTACATAACGAGCCGACAAAATCACATAGGGATGATACCATATGATAAAAGAGAAAAAAAAAAAAACATGCTTCCTTACTTCCCCAGCTCCTCGAACAGCTGATATTCGTCGGTAAATCGCGTGCAGATCGTTAACGCCATCCTCAAGCAGGTGCCAAAGGCTGTATGGAGAAGCAGATAAGGTGCACTCACAAGCTCTATCCCCCTCACTCGGTCGTCAACTCCGCCCGATTTTGTCCTGAACCTGCAAACCAAACGGAGGGATTCATGCACGGCTCAGGCGCATCAGCAAACAGCTCTGCTGGAATGATTTCTGCGGCAAGAGCACTGCCTGCGCGAGCTGCTTCGGTCTGGGACGCGAGAGCTTCCGGCGTTATTGGTCGCGCTTTCTTCCTACTCTTCACATGCAGCGGCTTGTCACAGCTCGTGGACGCAGCATTTTGTGTGCATTTCGGTGTCTCCGGAGCGTTTCCGTCCAACGATGTGTTGTCTTTCTGCGCGCATCAGACGCCGCACTACCGCGCTACCCCCAACTGTGCGCTCAGTCCCGCCCCTTTTCCTGCATCCTCTCACAGGCCAGTTACAATGGACAACATGGCAAAAACTGTACATGTTTGTGTAAAGGTAATGTTAACAACAATAGGCTCGCCATGCGTGGCTATTTTCAGTGCAGATGCCATAAAGCAGAGTAACCATACTGCATTTGGCTAAAACGTATATGGCATCTGTGAGGGCTAGAAAGTAAGTAACCATTGATCATTGCTATTCAACAGCTGAAGCAGAGGGGGGGGGGGGGGGGGGGGGGGGGGCTGCATGAACAACTTCACTAAAATCCTAAGCTCTAATTTGTGTTAAATCAAATCTTTTCATGCTTTGGTGTTGTTTCTTTATTGAGTCATAGCAAATCATCATTTTCTCAGTAAAATATTTGAAAGATTAGCGGATAAACAACTGGAAGAATAGCTCGTGTATAAGATATCCGATCCAATCCAATCCAATTTTATTTATAAAGCACTTTACAACAACCTCAGTTGACCAAAGTGCTGTACAGAAAAATAAAAACCAAAAAATTTAAAAGAATAAAATACAAGAATAAATTAAAAGACATACAACAGCTATATAATTTAAAACAATAATAATAATAGTCAAATAAAATAAAAATAAAAATATGTACCCTACCAGTAAGGTTTCAGAGCCTCATAGGGGCACCAGGGAGGAGCTGGGGTGCGCCGTAGCTAGTCACTGATTTGAAATATAAATATAACTCATTTAAAATATATATATTATTTTAAGACCAAGAAAAATACCATCCAACCAATGGGTGCAGAAAGCATTGAACTTTTGACCTTACTTGAACTTTCTAGGATCTATAGCTTTAGCAAAGCCATCATTATGGATTGTGTCTTACAACATAAACATCCTCATTTGGAGATTCAGTCAAAACCTGGAAAAAAGAGCAATTTTGAGCCTGACAGGACCACTACAGGTGATGTTGACAGGTGTCATGAACACATAGACAACCCTGGCGGTCGCTGACCAGGACCAAAAGAGGGCAGAGGATGTTGATGAGGTAGGCTGGCTACGTGTTCTCCAGAATTTGTGAGTCAAATATTTTGATATATATTTCTTATATATTTTTAACAAAAGCTGATTGTACCTCTATGCATGACTGGACTACAACATTTCTAAATATGCAGCATTTTGCTACGCCTGTCGGCAGTCTTTTAAAATATGGGCACATATTTCATTTGAAGCCAGTATTTACCAATAAGGGTATTAACAACTGTCAAAGTAACTTCGGAATCTGTCACACCAGGGTGGGGACACAGATTTGCCATGGAGGTGTGAAATGAGTTTAAACAAAAGACAGAAGAGAGGCTCATAAATTACAAATATGATCGACAAGGCATAGTCGATTTGGGTTATGGAGAACAGAAAGTACATGAAGGCTGCAATAGAATGTCTATGATTAACAGATTTTCAGGGGATCAAACTCCAAGGTCACAGTGTGAAGGTGAGGAGTCATCCAACGGGGGGCAATTAGGGCAGTGTTTGGGATGTTTGATGCAACAGTACAGAAGAAGTTTTCCGGCAATCATGTAGAGTGCCAAATACATCCACCATGACATATAAAGATATTACTGTATTGGCTGATATGATACAAAAAGAAATGGATGATTAGGTGAGATATGCTTTGTTCTTTTGTTGGATGAAAGTAAAGACTCCAAAAAAAAGTCAAACAAAATAAGTAAATAAAAAGGAACAGGTTTGAGTCACCGTACAATACTTGAAGCCAGTGTCAGAGGAAGTGTGACGTCATGGGCAAATTCTTGTTTTTATTTCCAAATCACTTCCAAACATGCAGTTATTGACTAAACTCTTGAGTCTCCACTCGTCTCTCAATGTTTCCCTTCCAAGGAGCCAGACTTTCCGGTAATCTTTTAAAGTGGTCTTGACGGATAGTTCTCCAGGCTTTTTGAAGGACTTTGGTTGCTTTTTCACTCATTTTCAGCTCAGTCCTTGTACTTGATATAGATGAGTTTGATGATAATGAGTTTTTCTTCAGTCTCTTAAGCCACTTAACACTGTTCTATTATTCATTTAAGCATAAGAAAGGCCCCTGACTCAAGGATGAGACGCTGTTGTGCCTTCACACAATTCACAACTTAGCAAAGAACTTCTTTTAAATGGGATCTATTGGCACTTGCAGGCTGTTGAAAAACACATAATTTGCTCCCACTTTTTTAGATGTATCTAAAGAAAAATAAAGAGATAACACAGTTTGACAGCATACATTTTTTATCAAATAATATGCAATATTTTTACCAACAAGTTGTCTCTCAAGACCTATCGGTTTAAAACATGAAGCATATCTCAGCATGGTGTGCAGTGTGTCCTGAAACTGGACAAGTGGAGGACAAAAAAAGAAGTGACAGGACTGAAATCAGTATCTACAACAGTATCTGAAAGTGATGTCCTTAAAAGAGAGAGGGGACAAAAAAACACACGTTTCTGAGAGAAGCATCTTGTCTATCAGTTGATCTATCATAACTAGTATGAACATTCAACCTCGTTAGAATTGTACAAAGTCTGTTTTTGTCTGATAAACTGGATTTACGTTGATGTGTGCACATATTTCAATGAATCACTGCACCCATCATCAAATTTTATACTCATACAAACACTTTATATTAATTTACTCAGGTTACCATGAATTAAGCATCTCTGGAAGAAAGCAACATATACTGATTTGGGTAAACTAAAATCACTGGTGCGCCAAAAGAAGCATTACTCTCGGGCAGAGTTTTCAATTACTCAATTTTCAACTCCAAAATGTGAAATATGTCTTAGATTAGAATAGAAAATAGTTTATTCATCCCCCGTGGAGGGGAATTCAAATTGTCATGCAGCTCAATTAAAATATTTATAATGATTGTATATTAGAACAAAAATAGTAACATAAAATAAATAGATAAATTGTATTGTATGTATCATAAAAGCTCCAAGTATGAGTTTCATTAAATTAAACAGGAATAGAAAATAAGAAAAATACTTTATTCAGCTGATACTTGAAAACAAAGTGACACCTTAAAAACATTAAGCTGGCGCTCTTTGACACATTTCAGAGTTCTTAACCATAGCCGAAATATATATTTTCCAGTAAAACTCGAAGATGATTTAAGGGAAACTTTGGAGGCTCAAAGCAGTTAAATGTTCTATTGTTTAAAAATAAGAGGCAAAAAAGAAAAAATATCCCAAAAGTGATATGAATCTGTGTTGCAGTGTTCTGTTCTCTCTCAGTTTCGACCCGATCTATCATCGGGAATTTCTTCGCATTTATATCCAAATGCTTTGGAGTGATGTATGGAGGCTCTGGACTTAATTAGAGGACTGCAGATGTCTATACAAAGTAATAAAAGAAAACTGAAAGAGGTCACTTTTACAGTGAGGCGGTGACTGTCTAAATATGTCTGCGGGGACATTGTTAAACAGAATAAATGTCTTAGATTTAAGTATCTTTACTGTCAAATTTTCTGGTCAAGGTGAGGATCTGACTGCTAAGTATTATGTCTCTATAATAGATATATTCTATATAAAAGGTTGAAATTTTTAACTGGTATTAGACATCAAAAAATTCCTCCCTTGCAAAGGACATGCAGCACAATAAATCAATGTATAACAACTACTTAAAAAACCAAGCATTTCTATTTAGGGTTCCAGGTGAATATTTTTATTTGAATAGAATAGACATCATAAATAGATACATAAATAAATATGTTAAATCACAATAGAATAAGACAGTAGTGCAGGTTTACAAACTGCAAGATCAGCCAAAATAAGATACTGGCTACACCATATGTATGTGACACACAAACAAGAGGAGACGTGGATATAAACTGCATGTTTGATACAAACAACTTGAGTACGTAGATTCTGTTGTCAATTTCAACAGGACAATAATTCTGTGGTATTAAAAGGAAAGTGTAATGGCTCTTATCATTGGATCAATAAATACTTTGTGGTACTTTGAATTTGTTAACTTGTCTCTTGCTTCTCTTCAGCGCCTTTTGCTGCAGAAAAAGGAAAAGAGAAAAGAATGGTTATTATTTTTTGTATCCAGACAAGAGTGGAGTCAAACATTTGTTCCTTATTTAGTAGACACGTCAATAAGGTGCATCTTACTTTGACAAGATCCTCTGAATCACTTTCTGGACCCAGGGAGCCTCGGGGTCCAGGCAAACCTGTTGGCGTGACTTTTTCAGAGTGGCACTGTGAAACGAAGCAATAGGCAGAGATGTAAGTTTTGATAAAGACCTCACGCCAAAGCCAACAAGTGACCATGAAAAAAAATCAATCAGGTACAATCATCATCACCACAATCCATAGACGAAGAACACTTTGATTCTTACATGATCTCAGTCTCCTCGCAGTGGGAGTTGGCAGGAATCAGCTCCACTTTCTCAATGTGGCGGCCGATGGGTCTGCTCTCCGTCTGGATGCAGCGACAGTGCAGCTCCACTCCCAAGCTTCTCAGACTCATCCCTAAACAGACACAGGAGTTGCATGGTCACAAAGTGCAAGAGTGTATGCCAATATCTCTCTGTGCATTGAAGAAAAGAGGAATGCAATAAAAGGATTAGCTCATTACTGTTTCAGATAAATGAGGCTTACCTTCACTGATGGCGAGGAAGGTTAAGAACACCACAATGGAGGTGACAATAACTCTGCTGCTCGTCATTTTGCCCTTTACAAATTCTGCAACGCAGTAACTAACAATAAAGGATTGGAATTCCCTTCAGAAAGCAAAGGAAGAGTGTATCTATTCTTCTTTTTCTCAGCTCCTTTTCTTTTCTGCCCTTCCAGGTTCAGCTGCTTTCTCCTTGTGCTGTTTGAATCTAGCGCTGAGAGGCCTCTCCTTTTATAGCCAGCTTCTGGAAGTGAGTCATTTCGTCAGTTCAAGCAGGTTGCACAAGACTGGAGTGTTGCCTGCTGAGTGGGAATTTACCATGCACGAGTTCCTCTGCTAACCCATTCTGTCACTGATTTATCATGAAAGATGCAAGTGACACCAGGAAAATCACAGTGACTAAAGCATCTGTAATATACTGATTACTGTCACAAGAATGCTTGAGAGAAAATATTTTCTAACTGTTGATCCATGTTCTGTCATAAGTGCTTTACATGAATGCTCATACCAAGCTCAGAGGTTGGAGATTGATCAACGGACAACTGATTCACGGCTGGTGTGTAATTAAAAGAACAATTAGATGAATGAGTGGCCGATGAAATTTACCCCAAAGTTTTGTCACAGCACTTAAGCTCACGAAAGGGGCTCTTGTGAGTTGCTCTATAACATATACATATATATTAGATACGTCATATAACATATGTCATATATACAGTCTTTATTTTTTCATTGTTCTAACCATTGACCTTTAAACAACCTGACAAACACGTTACTAATAGACCCATCCAAAGTTCGGAATTGCCACCTCATGTTTAGCCTGATGCAACCTCAATAGGCTCAAACACATCCATTATCACGTCACAGAAGAGCAGACGGATGTATTGAGAAACAAGGGGGCAAATTTGACAGTTTTGTCACATTAATTCATCAGATGTTGCCTTACTTAAACCACATGCAAGGATTCAAGGTTTTGGGACAGAGGACAAGATTCAGCAGTTAAAAGTGTGAAGTTGTTTCAGTTGTATTCATCTGTTCTTTTCTTATTGTCCTTTTTGGTCATTTCTGCTTTTATTGCAAGGAAAGTGAAAAAAGAAAAAAAAAATCACATATGGTTACATACAAAACATGTGATACAGTGAAAAGGCATGTGACCAGCACAAGGTAGGTCCCACAAAGACCACGTTCTTCCTCAAAATGATTATTCCTATTATGGGAGCAGAAAGAACCAAGAATTCTGCAGATTGTACATATGTTATTTTTTTTAAAGTTGAGGTGTTCAGGATGGGTTTATGGCATCTGTTGCCCTTAAATACATAATAATAGTAAAAGCAAATTATTAAACCTTATATTACAGTTACCAAATTGAACATTGAATTGTATATAGCAGAATTGCGTTATAAACGCACACACACAGGCATTCAACAAATAGAGGAAACTAAACTAAAAATGGGAGGCTCTGACAACCAAAGAAAACTTTTCTTTCAAAGATTTTGGGATATTCCAAAACTCTGTGACTCCGGATAGAACCGGCAGTCATTGTTGCAGAGAAAGAAAAAAAATACCCCAAACATTATGGATACATTTATCAAATTAGAAAGGTGCACAGAGAATCATTTGTAATCTTCATGACTGACCTGAATGTGCTACAAAAATGTTTCTTCTTATCTAAATTCAAGCACCGTGAAATTTGGCAGACAGACAATGCTTCTGCCTCTGTTACGGTTCGGTAGTAAGTGGAGGCGAGGAAGACGAACCCAAGTGCAGACACGGAGCAGGAGGTACGGAAAACTAAACTCAGTTTATTTGGAGAGTAACAAAAATTGCAAAGAAGCTGGAACACCATAAACTAAACTTGTCAAAACCAAAAACGCCTAAGAAATAACAACCAGAATGTAACAATACGCAGGCGCTGAAACAGAGAAACCCACGGATGAACAACGACAAAGATCAGACAAGGAAGGACTGAAGAAAACCGGGAGTTTAAATACTGTGGGGAGAGTGATTAGTGAATTAGAGCAGCTCAGGAAAAAGATCAGGGAAATGGCAAAAAACTGAAACCAGACAGAAAAACACAAAAATACATAGGTCGTGACAGTCTCAGCCGGTTACTTAGTAGTGGCAATTGGCTCTGTATAATGATAACTGTCTTATCATTCAACAGTATTGTAGAATATATTTAAGAAAACAACAGTAAATAGATGACAATGGGAAACTGACCCAAATTTTCAATGGGGACATATAGTGCATGTGCATGGAAGTGGAATGAGCCATTTGACTCCACTCCACCCTTCTCTTAGGCGAGGTGTGTCTCTTTTAAAATTGGTCACCTCCCATGCAAAAGTTGATTCTGGTACAGATCCCACTAAGTAACATTCTGCATGTTATTATCATATGAAAGAGGATATAGTTCCAAAACTTGGAGCTCACACTACCAGACACTGAACTGATTAAAAAAAAATTGTAAGTAGCAGTTAGTGCCGATCTTATTCTCAACAGCATCTCCTTCATCTGTAGTTCAGCTACTGATAGTTGGCGCTAAACCGTCTTTTTGGCACAATTGTGACGCAAGTCAGGTGTTAAACTGGCCCAGTTTGGGAAGCCACCGCACCACAGATAGGAACACTGAAGTAACTTATGGCCTGTCAGTAGACAATATACATGTCAATAATTACACTGCAACCATCTGTCATACAGGCTCGATAAACCCTGGGCTTCGCTGCCAGTCCACATCTCAGCGTTTTAAGTTTTTAGAGGCTAGCATTAAGAAATATCCATTTCTTAATTGGCAATGGCAACATTTTTACCGGTGTTTAAAAGCTTGATTTAGTTAACTGTGGTTCCTACTGTTCTGCAATTGATGCTGCGTTCAGTAACAAATGTAATTTGGAATTTCATACCTCTATGAAAAAAAAAAGATTAAAGAAAGGCCAACAAGCAGTCAGCTTTCCTCATCAGAATATAAAACATTAAACGTAAAAAGTACTGATAGAGTATTAAAAGCTTATTTCTTTCTTAAGTTAAGTGAACTGTACAACAGCTGGTGAGATTTGTTGTTAATAACAAAGCAAAAGAGCAAAACTAAGAGTTTCAACTTCCCATTTCCAAGGAACAGTGAATGCAGCACGCATCTTTATCTCCGCCAATGAATTTCATTTCATAAAGATGGGGAGGCTGGATACTACACTGAGGTGCTACTGGGACTTAACAGTTGACTTCAAATCTGAGCCTCTCAGTGAATTACGCTCAAAAACAAAACAAAAGGGTTTTGTTATGTCGGAATTTTTGACTTGGTGGTCATGTCAGACATCAAACTATGCGCTCTCAAGCACAAAAAAAGTGACTTTTTTTCATCGTGTGTCCCCTATAAAGTTTCGAAAGGATGCGTTCTGATTACTTTTAAAATATTAACAGCAATGTAAAGCTTTTACAGCAGTATATTTTAAAATATGTTTCTTACTATTTACTAAAAGGTGATATCTGATTTTGTGCAGAGATTAAAAGTTTACAGGTAAATGTGTATAAATTATGGAGGTAAAGAACAAGTAAACCCAAAGACAAAGGAAATCTAACTGCCACCAGACAATTAATTCGCAACATATCCTGTCTTCCACACTCTGCTTAAAGGGATAGTTTGCCTCTTTTGACATGAAGCTGTATGACATCCCATATTAGCAACATCATTTATGAACATTTTCTTACCCCGCTGCGTACTGTGAGCCGAGTTCCAGCCGAGTTTTGGCGTTGACGAAGGTAGTCCGGCTAGTTGGCTGGTGTCGCAAAAATAAAGCGTCTTGCTTCTCAAAACAATATGCGTTCAAAAGAGTAATACATTTGCATCACAAAATCGTTCATCCAGAAAAAGTCAGACCTCGCTATTTTTGCCTCCCTTCATATCAATGCGTCCAGCCACCTAGCGATAGCCGCACCTGTTACGGTGTTTACTTCTCGGAAGCAGGGGACTGCTCGGTCTGCACTTCGGTCTGCACAGTTTTCACAGCCCGTAGTGATACAAAGGTAGAGAGAAATAGCACCAAGCGATTGTGAGCTCTGACTTTTTCCTGGAGAACGATTTTGTGATGCAAATGTATTACCCTTTTGAACGCATATTGTTTTGAGAAGCAAGACACTTTATTTTTATGACCCCAGCCAACTAGCCGGAGTACCTTCGTCAACGCCAAAACGAGGCCGGAACTCGGCTCACAGCACGCAGCAAGGGATAAGTCAATGTTCATAAATGATATTGCTAATATGGGATGTCATACAGCTTCATGTCAAAAGAGGCGAACTATCCCTTTAACTTGTACATTGCACAGTGAAGCAAGACTGCATAGCATTCCATTAGAAAGCTTACAGTTTACATTAGTATGGCATGCTAGACTTCACTGCTATACACAGAGGTTGCTTAATCTTAAATGGCAAATTCCCGGATGACCTCAATCTTCATTGTTTTGTCATGTGTGATTTAAAAAATCCTTGAGTACACAAAACTCTGCATGCTGATCCTAAGCACAAAAGCCGAAGATTATAACAATGAAAACAAATGCTGGGAAAAGTCAAGACTGAATCATGAACTTGTCACACCGGTTCTTGTTTCGAAGTTGGCTCCATTCTACGGCGTCTACAGGAGCATACAGCCAGTGTGAGCAAGGGCTGGACTGTTGTTACGAATGATTTACAGCACAGGGAAGTGAGAGCCGGCAGAAATCAGTCAACCGCTGGGAATTCCGGGAAATGATAGGCAATTTTAAGACTTACAAATGCCGGGTGAATAGGAGGGTTGTGACTAAGAATTGATTGCTTTTACCCCTAAATCATACAAAACTTAAAGTTCTGTGGGTAACCCTGCAGCTTACATTCCACATCTGTGTGATTATTTCCCTCTGACGTAAAATGTCATGTCAGGACAAGCTTGCTGGCTTGCCATGACTTACCACTGTAAAAACAACTGCAGATCACACATGTAAAAGATTTTGACGAGAATACGGGAGAAAAAATATTTGCATTTGGTTTTGTGCTGGTTTACAAGTTCCACATAACCATCTGCGAAGTGGTCACATATGCAGCAGTGTTTTGATGGGTTAGTTATCTTCCTGATATCCTCCTGCTGAGTGTCACAGCAAATGCAGAACCTCAAAAAGAAAGTCAAGACCAAAAAACTAGAAAATGAATGCCAAAACGAATCATGCATGGAGCAGAAGACAAATAAAGCAGTTTCCTTAGAATCCTGTACTTCCTTTTTTTCCCCACGAGAAATCTAAATGTTGATGTAATGCGCCTTTCAGAAAAAAAAAAAAACCTCTTCCCTCAAATGAGTGGAGGAGGGACATATAAACAGGGCAGAAGTGTTTGCAGAGCACACTTGCAACAGCGCACAGCTGCAGAGGAGGCAGCTGAGCTTTAAACAAATGTTTGCAGTCTAGTGACTAACAATAGTTTTGTGATTTAGATTATAGCTCTGAGATCCAGATTCCTTCACCGGGCAGGTATGTCTCACATCATTACTGTAGCACTCCTGCTCCTCCTGGCCACACATGAAGGTGAGTAGAGGTGTATATCTAAATATACAAATTGGGATGGGAATTTAACATCCTTTCTCAGCATTACAGTGATTTGTGTCTTGTGCAAACAGACATATGTAATAATTTGTTAAAGCGCAGACATTGATTGTTTGGTTGATTGATTATTACTTTTCTCTGACATCTTAAAAATCTCAGGTAGCTCTATGGGGGATCAAGGTGTAATTCAACGATGTCAATGCATCACCAAGGAGAAAAGGCCAATTGGGCGCCTCGTAGGAATGGTGGAGGTGAACCTTCCAAACTCTCACTGCAAAGACATTGAGATAATGTACGTCTTCTGGGCAAAGTTGCAATGATTATGTGCACTCAAAATACTTTAAGCATGCTTAAATTCCTGTCTTAATGGGTTTGGGATAATTAGGTTGCAAGGTCTTAGACTGTTTCTGATGTCTGGGATGTGTCTCTGATCCTGCAGTGCAACTCTTAAAAAGGATGGGAGAAAGATTTGTCTGGATCCTGATGCTCTAGGGGTTAAAAAAGTGCTGAAGTTCAAACTTCCTGGGTGAGTCTACCTTTATTTTTGTGCTTGAGTGAATAGATTAGCACGAAAGTAAAGAAATACGGATTAGTACTTGTTTGGGTTACCCAGCTGAAAGAAATTTGGTCCCGCAATCTGAGAAGCATCTTGCAACACAGAGGTATTTTGTTATATGAGTTTCAACTGAATGCTCCATGTGCCATTCACTGGTTATTCACCCTTAGTCAGAGTTTAGAGAAAGATGAGAATGACTGCAGAGAAAACTTTAAATACTGTAACATTTCTGATCATCCAATCATAGTCAAAACGTTAAAGGTGAGTTCACATGACATTCCATTTCAAATTACGGTATCGAATTTCAGTTCTGATTTGGAATTAAATCGGTTACTCGTATTTGTAAATTGTTGCATTTTGATCACACTGTGAGTCAATGGCCGTTAGCACAAATTTCTCAAAAAGTTTGTGACACTAAAGTGATGTGGCTTTCCTGTTACACATGTTTTGTTTTTTTCTTCTCTGTAGACAAACACCTTGAAGAACAAACCTTCACCATGAGGACTTTCAGCATGGAACCACTGATTGCAACTTTGGAGCACGAAGTTTCCTTTGATAGGAAAGATTCATGCAGCAGCTGGAGCATTGAAGACACAGCGTGAAGAGTGCCCAGACCCAAGTGCCAATACAAACAGGGACATAGTGACAGGAAATGATTTTGTGGTCAACATCTTAAAAAAAACACACGTCTGCTCACTTTAAAAGAGCTGTTTTTGTAAGTAATGAAATGCTTGCTCGTTTGTTATTTTTTTCACACAAAGAGTTTTTTGCGGCAGTGTCTGTGAAAAAAACGAGGCATGTTTCAGGTTTTACTGTCGTTTTACTTATCAACTTTGCTTCTTCGTTTTTTTAACAACAGAAATCCGACATTATCCAAACAGTTAAAGTCATATCCATGCCTATGTATGCACAGTGTAAACATACATATTCATTTGTGCTCTTTGCATTAAAAGAACAATTGTGAATAAAATGTAATCCTTTCTAATTCCAGCAATGATTGCTTATTTTTTGAGTACAAAAACGTGATTTCATCAAACGCCTTGTCACTCAATGCAAAGTTCAAACCTTTTACTATGAGAAATAACAAAAGGGGATTTCTTTGTTGCAACATGAACTGTGATGTTGACATTTGGGATTTAAATCACAACCTTGGAATGACTCAATCAACCTTGTTTGATTTGATATCACTTTTAAATAAAGCTGACTCTTTGGGGCTCCACCATCTCCTCCAGGATGGTGCAGCAGCGGTTAGATCTGTCACCTCACAGTAACTGGGTTTGGATCTCAACGGGATTTACATTTTCTCTCTGTGCCAAAGTGGGCTTTCTCCCATGAGCATGTGAAGCATATGGGTGTGCATGGCTATCCATCTCTGCGTTAACCCTGTGTTGGACTGGTGACCTGCAGTGGGTGCATCCCACTTCTTGCCTGATATAAAATGAATAGGCTCCAACCCCCTGCGACCCGAACAGGATAAAGCATGTGTGTAGAACGGACAGATGGATGGATTTTCAAGTTGGACTCCCCATTGCTCTCGCTCCTCGTTATTTCTCTCCAAGAAAGGCATACAGAAAATTTCACTAATACTGCTTTCAAGAAGACATTTAAGAAAACAGGTCAGTCTTGAAAAGTGGTGTGTGCCACAGAACACTACACTGGCTCCTCATATTCTGCGTAGCCCTCATCACAGAGGCACAAAAATCCTTTCCTTTGAGCTGAAATAGGGAAATAAGCATTTCTCGAGTTGCACCATGGAGGACGTTTTACAGTCAAATTTTCTGCAGAAGGACATCGCCATCTTCTGGGCATCGATGCACACCATCTGAAACATCAGTTTGTGTGGCTTCAAAGGGTACCACTTCAGTCACAGCTGACGCTATCAGTGCAGTGTTGTATAGTAACGAAGTAAAAATACTTCACTACTGTACTTAAGTATATTTTGGAATACTTTGTACTTTCCTCGAGTTTAAAATTTTATGACAACTTTCACTTTTACTTCACTATATTTCCGAACTTAATTGCATACTTTTACTCCAATACATTTTCATTGTTCGGTTTAGTTACTCGTTACAAAAAAAAGAGAGAGAGAAAAAACGCAACAGTGTTTTGACCCCATGCATGTTATGCCTGCCCAAAGACGTGGAAATTCTATCTTACAGAAACTCCCCTTTTTTAGGTTTTAAGGTAGTTTTACAAAAAAGTCTTCCTCTTCTGATGCCAGATAAGCTTCAGTTTTCTCCTATTTTTTCTTTAAATTTTGTTTATAATGATGGCAATAACAGTAGCAGCCTCTTTTGTTTAATTTTTTTCTTAATGGTGTAATGTACGCCTCATTTTCAGCACTGACCTTACTTGAAGAAGAAAAACTTAAAGGTTCACAAAGTTTGTATTTTCTGTCTAAACCTGGTCTAAATTTTGCCTGCACTTGGTTGTGTGTAGATTTTAAGTGTATTTGACCTTCAAAGTTTACCAAAATATAAAAAATGGCATTCAAACTGCATTTGCCTTGTTTACTTTTTACTTATACTTTTCATTACATTACTTAAGTACATCTATTTTTACAGTAATTCTCATTCTTAAGTACAAGACGTTTCGGATACTTTAAGACTTTAACTCAAGTAACATTTCAGTCAGTGACTTGGACTTTTACCAAAGTCATATTTTGGAGGGGTACCTATACTTTTACTTGAGTGTGAGATTTCAGTACTTTATACAACACTGTACCAGTGTAACATCAGTCCAAAATTAAAGTTTTTCCATGTGTCATTCTCAAGCAAAACGATGGCTACCTTCCAGCCTTGTCAAATGATTAGGGATAGCAAGCAGTTGACGTGAAGCAATAGTTCATGTAATTAAATAAAAACATGTTGATTTCTGTCAGTGCTTTTGCAAAGGCTTCTCTGGAAATTCGGGAGTATTTTGTTGCATTTTTAAAAGGAACTCTCTGAAGTCTCTGTGAAAGAGTATAGTATTTCCTGTGTTTCCGTCCTGTTCTCTGCCGGCCAGATTTGGCCTTTTCTGAACTCACCCTTTTTTTCCTCTTTTTCCCTCCCTTTTCTTTTTGACCCTTTGGGTGAGCCGATCTTATCGTTCTGCCTTGAGATCCAAATAGTGAGCCATTACAGCTGTGAAGTCAAATCAACAAGGGAATGTTCTCCGGTTCAGTTTTGAGAGACTTGGCTTGTGATGACAGCACCAGCAGCCACAGACTGAACCGCGGTCATGAAACCAGATGGGAGCCATGTGGTTTCATTTGGTTTTCATACCAAATGAGTTTTAAATGCACAAGCACAAACAGATAGAACATCTGGTCATAACATTTTCATATTTTCATCAGCAAATTTTGACATTATGGTTGATTCTTTGAAATGCACACACTGAGTCAGCTTTCTTTGTCACTTTTGCCACAGTTAATCTGTTCATATCAAGACAATACATTTTTCTTTGGTTTCCTGGGATGTTGCGTCTGGGGTTGCTTGGCTTGTTAATGAAAGGAGTCCCAGCTCTCTTAGACCTAGGATTAATTGCCTAATTGGTCTGTATAGTGTTCTCCCAGCAGTATGGAGAGAGTTTGGATTTTTCCACGTTACTATCCAGCATTACTGATACTGTTAGGGCATTATTTTCTCCCCTTTTGTGTCTAAATAGCAGTGTTGTGCCAGTTCACAGCTTTTCTGAACTAGTTCAAGTTCAGTTCATACATGCTCAAAGTGAACAGTTCACGTTCAAAGTTCACAATTTTAATTCTGAACTAGTTCAAAGTTCAGTTCATTTTACTTTTTTCGTGAGATATTCAAATAAATACTTTTTTTCACACTACGAGCTAGAAATCACTATACGTTCTTTGAAACTGCTCATTGTAGACATTTGCTCATGACACTGCATTTGTGGGTTTCTTACCAGGTGATGAAACTTGCAGCAGTACAGACAAGGTAGACCAGTTGGCTGTGTCATTTGCGTTTGGGGTTGGCAGGGGGTCTTTTTTCCCTTTCCTCCCTTATAACCCTCGAGGGCGTGCATATATGCATTCAACTGGATGGGATGTTTTAACTCAATGTGCCGTTTCAAATTCGAGAAGGACGTTGTTGATGTCCTAACTTGTTTTTGCTGCGCAGGTGGACATATCTTACACAGAAAAGTAAGATTTTTGCCGTCGGGGTCTTGGTTTGCAAGAGTGTAAAATTGTTTTAAATGTTCATAAGGAGAATCGGTGTCTGTCTCCGTGCCATCACTTCCACTAGCCTTTTTTTTTTTATTGCAACGCTTTCACTCACTCTCGTCATTGCTCTCTCTCTCTCTCTCTCTCTCTCTCTCTCTCTCTCTCTCTCGCTCCTCCAGCCCTCCGCGCGCAATTCATCACGGGTAACGTCGTTCGGAAGCCAGTATGTTATTCAACTATTCTCAGCCGGACACTACGTTGCCCGCAATGCATTGCGCACACAATGTCAAAACCATTTCTGTCTGGTGATACATGATTTAAGCGGCACCAGCGAGAATACAATGGAAGCAAATCGTAATCAAAATTCAAATTCAAATGCATTATCAGAAATGCTTTTGTAACCGATTCTTGCGTCACTCCACGGTGTTAGGACTGACCAAATAACCCCTTGACTCTGCGTTGTGTATTTTTAATGAAGACAAGGAGTTTCTGGACAGTGGACACTTTATTTCCTGCGTGGGAACATAAGTTTGCATCAGTGCAGTTGGTTTAGCTTCACACAGCACACTCTGACGCAGCTTTCACAGACTGGCCCAAATTACAGTAACAATATTCACAATGTACAATAAAGAAAATAATAATAAATGGTGTACCTGCGTGGGAACATAAGTTTGCATCAGTGCAGTTGGTTTAGCTTCACACAGCACACTGCAACAGAGCGTCACGTTAGCATTTAAGGCTGATTCATACTCGGCGCAACCTCGCTCATACTAGCTGGTCGCAAATGGCGCAAACGGTCACGTGTCCCAAAATTCCGCCACGCCCCCCTTCGCAAGCTAGAAAATCCTCGCGCGGCGCAAGGTCGCGCACACAACTTTTTTTCTGACTTCGCGCGCGCTCAACCGGAAACAGCTGACCAAGAAAAAGAAAAAATGAACACTGCAGAGACCGCGGTGACCGAGAGGATGCGCCTCTACAAACATCTGTACGACACGTCTATGAAGTTACACTGGGACAACGTTTGACAAAGTTCGTCTTGTTGCAAAGGACGAACAATCCACCATCTCTTCTGTTTTTGCCGCAGCCGCTTAGCTCTGAGATACATATACAGTTCTACACCCAGAGTAAATTCATTCCGCATCAGATGTGCCAGCCTCTGCTGACGTGACACCACAGGTGGCATTGTGTATGCTTTCTTTGTATGCTTTTCAGCTTGTTTCCTCAACAGTGACGCTCGCTGGTCTGGAGAGAACTGCAAATGTGACGCATACTCGGCGCAAACTGCGCTTATGAGCTGAAGGAACTGTGAAGGGGCTGGCGCTTTCGATGACGTCATTAATGGTTCTCGAGCCAGAACAGTTGCGCGTTTGCGCCGAGTAAGAATCAGCCTTTAGCGTTAGCGTGTATCGTTCTATGCTCTGTGCTGAAAAACGCGACTCACCTCTGACGCAGCTTTCACAGACTGGCGCGGATTAACGGAGCCAGCAGCATATAACCAGCCACACCGAGAGGGGGCGCAACTTCCCCACTGTACCCATACACAAAGCAAGTGGAACTCTACAACTTAAACCTTGTTACATTCCCCCCTGCTGAATTCCACTTGCACCCATAAAAAAAAATAAACAGGTACACCACTACAACCAGGAGAGAAACAGAGAACAAAAACACAAACATTATATACAGTTCCTAATAGCTCATCCACAGCTATCGAAATGTGATCATTCAGCTCAGCAATCCCAGACAGTACAGTTACAATGAAATTCCAGTCAGAGGACTATTCACAAAAGAATCAGTATAAAAAGAAGTTGGCCAGACCCCTTCATCACACATGCGGGAAGCAAAAAAAATAAAAATATGCCCATTACATATTTCACTATATTGTAACTGTATGTCATTCTGATACAACTAAAGCACAACAAAAGCATTCTCACAGTTATGAAACTCCAATTTCCATTTCAAACACTATAAAATTAACTTTTGCTCTACAGGACTCAAACCTTTACAGTCCTCTGGTGCATTATCTCAATCAATCTAGAGACAGGTTTAAGTAACCTTCACACCCTCGATCTAGCATGAGTCCGTCCCACCCCGTCAACAACAGATTGGTCTCCAGTGGGAGCATCGGTTTCAGGTGAGCCAAGAACCTTAACCAAAGGCAGACATTCTGTTTCACATTCAACGGGTCTCACGGACACGACCAGGTCGGACCGTTGATCATCACCGGGAGACTGTTCTGGTACATCAGAGTCAACCGTGGGGACACAATTAGAGGGCGGATGATCCTCCACAGTAGTGCCTTCCAGTTGAACACACTCAGTCATCAGCAACTCGTCGGACACCTCAGACTGTAAGTCAGAAACCCAAGCTCTTGTCCTGTAGTCAGCAGATGCCACAGACACATCACAGACAGCTTCTCCATCAACCATCAGCGAGCCAGAGTCAGCCGACACACTCCCTTCATCCTGAAATGAGTCATCCCCGAGGGGGAGAAAGTTCACTGGCATAATCAGGTTGCGGTGTACAACCTTCCTCTGTCCTGTGACAGCATTCTGCAGCTTAAAGGTGTGACTCGTGTCATTCTTGTCAACAACTGTGTAGACAACACTCTCCCAGCGATCGGCAAGTTTTCTTTTGCCACGCCCCTTTTTGTTGGCCAAAAGGACGCGGTCACCAACCTCCAGAGGGGATCCCCTAACTTTCTGGTTATAGAGATCTGTGTGGCGCTGCAACTGTCTACACGCCGTCTCTCGTGCAATGTCTACAGCCTCCTTGAGGTCTTTCCTCAATGTCTGAACATATCGATCATAATCTGTGATGTCATGATGGTCAATGACTGAACCAAAGATTACATCAATAGGGAGTCTCGGCACCCTGCCAAACATTAACAGAAATGGCGCATAGCCAGTTGTCTCATGGACGGTGCAGTTGTATGCAAACGTGAGGGCTTTCAGCATATCAGGCCACCTCTGCTTAGCTCTCGGGGGTAAAGCACGAATCATATTGCCCAAAGTGCGGTTCATCCTCTCACAGGACCCGTTTCCCATTGGGTGATATGGAGTTGTATGGGACTTCTGGACACCAGCAACACTTAACAGTTCTGAAATTAGCGTGCTCTCAAAATTTGCTCCCTGATCAGAGTGCAATCGTGTGGGAAAGCCGTAGATGCAAAAGTAATTATGCCACAGTTGGTGCGCCACTGCCTTGGCAGACTGATTGGGGCATAAAAAGGCATGTGCCATCTTTGTAAAGTGGTCAGTTACCACAAGCACATCCACTGATTTGTTTGCAGAGTCTTCCGCCGACCAAAAGTCGATGCAAACCAGTTCAAGGGGCTCAGACGTCTTGATGTTCCCCAATGGTGCTCTGGCCTCCGGCTCAGGCGACTTGCTAATAACGCATCGCTTGCAGCAGTGCACATACTCTGCCACCTGTTTAGCCATGCCAGGCCAGTGAAATCTTTCCCGGGCAAGATAAAGGGTTCTTCGTTGGCCTTAGTGACCCGCTTCATCATGAACCCCCTTCAGAACAGCAGAGCGTAGGGCCGGTGGAACAACATACAGGTAGGTTTTAGCCTTTGTTACCGGATTCTTAGAGACTCTATACAGTACACCATTTTTCACAGTCAACTTGGTCCATATTCTCAGAAGTCTCTTTGTATCAGCTGCATCATTAGCTCGCTCTCTCCTCGACGGTCTCCGGCCCCTGTCCACATAGAAGATCACCCTACACAGGGCATCATTAGACCGCTGCTGCCTCCCTAGCTCTTCATGTGATAAGATTTCAGAATCAGATTGATTTGACGTGAACACAGTCTGGGAGAACTGAGGCAAGAGGAGAGCATGTGGCCACACCTTGGACTCATGTTCTGTATGAACTTGGAAGACAGCTCCCACCTCAGAAGATGTCATTCCCCCAGCCTGCACAACAGCTGTGCACTGAGAAATACTAGGCTGGTCATTGTCTGGGGTCTTATCATCTGAGTGAACAGTCCATCTGAAGGCCTCCTGTACTCCACCCGTGGCAACTGCCTCTGCCTCAGCCAGAAGATCATGATAAGGCACTCTTATCAAGCGATGGGAGGCACTGGGCTGCACAAAGGGTTCCCTACTCAATGCATCAGCAACTACATTCTTAGGACCAGGAATATATTTTATGTCAAACTGGAAGGGTGCTAGCTTTGCAATCCACCTCTGCTCGCATGCGTCCAATCTTGGCTTAGACAGTATGTAAGTCAGAGGGTTATTATCTGTCCAAGCTGTAAACGGATGACCCCTCAACCAATGATGAAACTTATCACACACCGCCCACTTCAACGCAAAGAACTCCAGCCTATGTGCTGGATACTTGGACTGTGCGTGACTGAGTGTCTTACTGGCAAAGGCGACTGGCCTAGATAGAAGCCCCAGCAGGAACTTGAGACAGCACTGCACCAAGGCCACTGCTGGAAGCATCAACAGATAGAAGGAAGGGCTCCTGAAAGTTTGGATGAGTCAGGAGCACTCGATCCAACAACGACTGCTTCAACTCATAAAAAGCTGTCCTGCATTCATCTGTCCAATCCTCCTCACACAGCTTTGTACGCACCAGCCGGCACCTTCTCTTTGGACCACGAGGACCTTTATCCCCAGATGTTAGCCGGAACAGAGGTCTCGCAATAGATGAACAGTTCTGAATGAATTGTTGGTAGAACATCACCATTCCCAGAAATGAGCGTACTCTCTTTTGGGATGGAACACTTGAACCTTCTTCCATGAGGTCTGATTCCGTAAGGGATGTAATGGATGCTATTTTGTCAGGGTCTGACCTTATTCCTTCAGCATCAATGATGTGCCCCAGGAATTTCACGGACCGCCTCAGGAAGTGGCACTTCTTTGGCGCCAACTTGAGATTGTGAGTCTGCAATCTCTGGAAAACCATATGCAAGCGCTGCAGTGCCACTTCTTCTGTGGGGGCAAAAACCAGGACATCGTCAAGATAACACAGCACACTAAGGAAGTTCTGATCTCCAAAAATGCCCAACATCATCCTCATAAAGGTGGCCGGACTGTTGCATAATCCTTGTGGCATACGATTGTACTCGTATAAACCAAACGGTGACGTAAATGCTGTGTACTTACGATCCTGCTCATGCACCTCCACATTGTAATAGCCTGAAGTCAGATCCATTGTCGAGAAAAATCCGTTTCCTCCTAAAGCAGCCAGCGCATCGGCCGGATGCGGAAGAGGGTGAGCATCTTTGACAGTTCTAGCGTTAAGCCAGCGAAAGTCATTACAAATTCTTAAATCACCAGTCCTTTTCCAAACCAAGACCAATGGTGATGCAAACTCACTGCAAGACTTTCGAATTATTTCACGTTCCTCCATTTCATTCAGAGCCTGTCATAATGAGTTGGTGGCATACGTCGGCATGGTAACCGGAATGGCTTGTCATCCACCACTCGAATCCGATGGAGACAGCCTTTAGCCTTGCCGCAATCTAGCTTGTCTCTCGTGAAAATGGACTTGAACTGAGCTATGAGGTTGACCAGATGCTCTTTGCTAGCTGTTGACACTTCACATGAGTCGATATCAATATCAGACAGCCTCAGATCTTGCTGCACTGCATGTAAAGAGCTACTGCCACCTGTCACTTGCTGTGAAGATGGATGATCTGGCAGAGTAGAGACATCAGTGACAAGACTCTGCTCATCATGGCACTGTGCCAAGTCAGTCGGCAGTTTTTACAGGGAGCCACCCCTCACTGTTCAGATGTGCCACTGTTCTCCCGACCATAACTGATCTTAGCCCTGACCTTGCTGCTGTGGGTTCTATTACTACAGTACTGCCCACTTCCTCACTATTTACTAGCTGCAGTCGGCCCCAAACCAGGTGCTCAGTCAAAGGCTCTAAGGTGATGGCTCTCTTTATCTTGACAGTTCCAATCTTATCACCACCACTCTCTGGAACCGCCACTTTCGACATTAAAAACTGTGTACATTTTTATCAGCCATATCCTCAGCATTCAAAGTTTTGCTGCATTTCTTCCCCAAATCACCTTTTCCCTTAAGGTGATCAACCAAATGCCTCATAAGGTTGCTGCCCACAATAAGGTCCTCACCCTGTCCTGCAACCACTAGCATAGGCACAACAACTTTGCAGCCATACATCTCCACTGTAACATCACACACACCTGTTGGAATGGTTCTTGAACCACCACAACCAATCAGGACGACGTCAGTGGGTTGCAAGGTGGGAGTCTGCAATACTGCATGATGTAACAGCTGTGGCATCAGATTGGTGCTGAGAGTACAGGCCATGGAGCCACTATCAAGCATTGCTTTAACAGAAACTTTGCCACCTAGAGTCACATTTTCATAGAACAGTTCGTCATGCTGTTTTAATCTGTGGGTGTTCTGAAGTACTGGTCGACGTCCTAACTGTCGTTCCTCACAAACGGTGTGGTATATAGACTCCAAGTCATCAAAATCAGTCTCTTCAGGGGCAACTTCAGGCCTAACACTTGCCCCCTCCACATGTAGGCCAACTAGTTTCCCAGCTGCTGGGCAGCTGATTCACATCCCCCCCTTCTGGTAGATAGTGCCCTGGGACACCGAGCCCGTGTGTGGTCAGCAGCATAGCAGATGAAGCATAGCTGATTGACCCTACAGTGGTAATAGGTGGAGTGTTCAGTGTCACTGCAGATTGCACAAGGCATTACTTTGTGTGTTTGAGGCCGATTACCTCTGACATCATCTTTAGCAGGTAGCTTTACTTGTTGAGATTGGCCCTCCAGAACTTTCTCTAACAGGGCTATCACATGATCAAGACGATCAGCAGGCACTTGTGCATTAATTCCAACAGATGGTACTGAGGTAGAGGTCTGTAATGGTGCTGTACATTTACTACTGGATGTCACTTGTTGCACACGAGGACTCACCTCCTGTTGCTGAGAACTCAAGGCACTGAATGCATTAAGCTGAGAGCCGCACTTCTGAACTTTGCTATGCTCCAGCAACTTCTCGTACACGTCAGCAGCTGTCCACTGTTGCAGAGGTTTGCACTTGAAAATAAGAGACAGTTCTGAGTCTGGGCAGTGACGAATGAACATTGCAGTCAGTTCTTTTGTCAGGTATGCAAAGGACTTATTCTGTCTCTTGAGGCAGTCTTCTGTCAGGTCCATGGCTCTGTTCAACCGCAGCCAGTAATCAAAAGGGGTCTCACCTAAGTTAGGCAATGTTGCGTAAAAGTCAGCTAAAGGCATGTCTGAACAAGCAGTGTCACTAAAGTGTTGTTTCAGGATTTCAAAAATAGGCTCTGGGCTCACCTTAAGACATACGGATGGCTTACTACGTATGCCCACCCTGACTATCTCTTGCGCCCTCCCCGCCAGTTTACCAAGCACTTCATCAGCTTGTTCAGCTACTGGTACCCCCTTTCTTTTCAAATAGGTCATCATCATTTCTTCCCATTCTTGAACACTGCATGTATCACAGCCATCCCCTCTAAAACACACAGGCTCTTTAACATCAGATTTCACAATCACATTCAACAGTGAAGGTTCTGAGAGCACATTACTGGGAGACCCAATTCCACAGCCTAAACGAGACTGAATGCAAGAGGCAATGCTTTCACCAATAGAAAATCCTATTTGTGTTGCTATCTCTGCATAAAGGCTCTCTGTAGTAGGTTCGGTGTCTGATTTGGGATGATATGAATCATCACATCCCCCATCAACAGGTCCCTCATGTAACTCAGCAAAGGCGGCCCCAGGCGGGAATGAGAGTGGAGCTATCAGCCTTCCTCCCCTACCCCTGCCGAGTGAATGCAGTGGGGAAACGTTCCCTCTCCCCCTGCCAAAACTGGGAAAATCTGCCATGACTGAGCAGTTCTTGTTGCTTTACCTTCTTTTTTTTTTTTTTTTAGTTGTCCAAAACAGTAAATTCAATGTGTAAAGAAAGAAAATATTTCAAATGGAATATTCAGCAAAATCTCAAATAAAGGAATCCCAGAAAATAAAACAAAATCAGCAGTAGATCCAAATAAGAAAAAAAAACAGCAAAGCACAATGGATGGGGGAAGTACTCCAGAAACACACATCAAAGCAATGCTGCAAAATGGCTAAAAACACCACTGGAATGTTGCTACTGCTTCTGTTAAAGAATGAGGGGAGTATTTTCCTTTTCCCCTTTTTCAGTAAAAGTACAGAATCCCACCTCAATGTCCCAAGGGAAACAGCAAATGGCGGAAAGGAGGGAAATCCCCCAAGGACACAGTCCACGTGGCGACCTCCACCACTGTCCAGGAATTAGACGGCCCCACCACAGATACAGGATCGCAGAAGCTCGGATCACGGCACCAATGTAACCGATTCTTGCGTCACTCCACGGTGTTAGGACAGACCAAATAACCCCTTGACTCTGCGTTGTGTATTTTTAATGAAGACAAGGAGTTTCTGGACAGTGGACACTTTATTTCCTGCGTGGGAACATAAGTTTGCATCAGTGCACTCACGCGACTCACCTCTGACGCAGCTTTCACAGAGTGGCGCGGATTAACGGAGCCAGCAGCATATAACCAGCCACACCGAGAGGGGGCGCAACTTCCCCACTGTACCCATACACAAAGCAAGTGGAACTCTACAACTTAAACCTTGTTACACTTTTTCATTTTAAGAATGTGGCTGTATTATTTGACTCATAAATAAAATTACTAATCAATCATCCTATTTGCATTTCAATTTTCTTCTTCAAGACTGCTCATTCTTTCACTTAATTCAAATGAAAAGGACAAAGACATTTGAAATTTAATTTTCAAAATATGCCTCAGCAAATAGATACCAAAATTCAATTTGAAATGTAAAAGTTGAAAATTCAAATGCATTATCAGAAATGCTTTTTCATTTTAAGAATGTGGCTGCATTATTTGACTCATAAATAAAATTACTAATCAATCATCCTATTTGCATTTCAATTTTCTTCTTCAAGACTGCTCATTCTTTCACTTAATTCAAATGAAAAGGACAAAGACATTTGAAATTTAATTTTCAAAATATGCCTCAGCAAATAGATACCAAAATTCAATTTGAAATGTAAAAGTTGAAAATTCAAATGCATTATCAGAAATGCTTTTTCATTTTAAGAATGTGGCTGCATTATTTGACTCATAAATAAAATGACTAATCAATCATCCTATTGCATTTCAATTTTCTTCTTCAAGACTGCACATTCTATGCCATAATCAAAAAGAAAACAAAGCGAACATTGCTTTTTCGTTTTCGTGGTCTGCATGCAAAATACTGCCCACAATTCGATAATGAAAAAGCAATCTGAGCGGCGCAGGAGAGTGACGTCACGCCTGCTGACCGTGCTACCCATCATGTAGGCTACGGTAGGGGGCGGTGTGCATATTTGCTGTACAGTTAGCTGCCCAGGTGGAGTCAAACAATATATCCGATTCTGATGCCCGTGACCGGGTTGAACGGGTCACAGAGAGCTTGGCTGCATACTCTGCCGTCACAGATTCAGAGGTTGGTGCAGCAAGGGCTTGCGCGCCGAGGCCGCGGCCACGACCAGCCATGACTTTCTGGCCGCGGCCATTACTGAGGGAGCAGCCATTAATGAGGCTGAGACAGACGTTGCGAACAGGAGTCGGGGGATTACCTTTCACAGGTAGGATTCAACATTATTATTGGTTGTATTTTGTCAATAGAATATTATTGTACTGTATTTGTGTCTGCCGGCGAAATCGTAGCCAGCAAACGTTAAACTAGGATATGTTTATAGCCGGTGTTATGCCGAGAAGTGCACCCCCTGCTGGTCGTACTTTAAGGAGAGTCTGTGATGGAGTGATATTGTTAAGAAATGTTAAAGAAAGCGCCTTTACTCATGTGTTTATAGGCAATACTTTTATTTTGAAGGAAGTTTTCTCCCGGAAGTGATGTGTGTTAGTAACCCCGGGAAAATTGTTGTAACCTGTCTTGTGTTCAGCGAATAAAGCAATGAATGATAAAACTTGAACTTGCTGCAAAGATTGAGTATCCTTAACAGATATGATATAACTACATCATAATTTGTTTACCTAATTGAATTAACGGATGCAAATCTCAATAAGTCCAAATTTGTATATAAAATTAAAATAACCAAATTTCATAGTTTCAGGTTCATTTTTATATCATTTCATCTGGGCTATAATGAGTTGAGATTGTTAATAGAAAATGTATCCAACCGTCTTTCGTGTTGACTACAAAAGTATTAGTCACGGCCCTTACTTTTGAATATATGTCCAATAATATAAAAATAGTTAGGAATAGGAATA
Organism: Odontesthes bonariensis; assembly: GCF_027942865.1. Lineage (NCBI taxonomy): Eukaryota > Metazoa > Chordata > Actinopteri > Atheriniformes > Atherinopsidae > Odontesthes > Odontesthes bonariensis. The sequence goes on from NC_134509.1 coordinate 9,001,693, forward strand.
CTCTAAACTCTACAATTGTCGGATTATCATAATTGTACACGTATTATTAATTTACATGAAGAGATGTGAAAAAAGATGCACGAATGAAACACCATTGTCAGCTCAATATTATTTTTTTGGGATAAATGTAATAATCCACACCTGAAACGGTTTACGCGCGCTCCGTGAATGGGAATGCACTTCTCGGCATAACACCTCTGTTCACACGGCTATTAGGCCAACGGAGACTTCATAAATCATATATTCCATAACACAGGCTTAGATTACAACTAACACAAGAATGCTACTTTTGAAATAATGCAAATATTACTGTTATAACATTGACCATCAGATTTTACTCAGGTTTATTAATGACGTTTATTATGCCTGTATTATTCACATGTAATTCTTTCATCCTAACAAAAGTATTTACCTCATGTCTCATACCCACCCCTCAGATTGTCCGACCGAGAGTTGGTGTTATTCCCTCCATCTTGGGCTTACAGGTTCACCTAATAAGAGTAGGTGTATCATCATAAGGCTATTAGCATTCAAAATTGAAATATTATCAATAACAGGGCGGGGTGAAATACTTATCCCTGTGTGTGTGTGTGTGTGTATTTTTATATATTTTAATATTATGCTTCTTCATTTTAGCCAGAAAAGGGCAGGACTACATGTTCTTCCAGAAAAGCTGAAGAGAGCCTGTCTGTGACCACTCAGGATGACAGCAAGGGCTCGCGCATTTTCTGGCGGGGGGGGGGGGGGGGGGGGGGGGGTACACACTAGGGCCAGAACACCAACTACAGGTACCATACATTAACAGCAGAATGACAGTGTGTGATAGACTGGTCAGTAGGCTATATTTATAAGACACCGATGCCCGTTGTCAGCTGCCGCTGTTTTGGCAGCTCGAGCCTTGTCGTAATTTTGTACTTTGGAACGGATGGAATGAGAATCCAGCTTTGTTATATACATATGTATGTGTATATATATATTTCTAGTGTAAGGTAGAGGATGTTTGTTTTGTATGTGTATTTATTTGACGATTGCCTATGGTGCCTACGAATGAATGAGTACGTATGTATACACACTGCTTGAAGATCATTCAAGCTGTTGACCTAACGAATTTTCCAATCATGTACTACAAGCTTTGTATCATTGAAGAGGAATAAAGACACTATACAGCTGTTGTGATTTTTATGTAACATCTTTATCAAATCTGTAATAAAGTATTTCACAAGGCCAAAACAATGTAAGAAAATATCTTTGATTTTTGCTTTTTTGGCTTCACAGCATAACTTTGTTATGACCATGACCATAGCATCAAGGTTCAAGGTGCAATGTTTTTTAAATTGCCAATTGTGCATGAACCGCAGTCAAGACACATGCATTACTTGTTCAGGGATCTCTCTGAGTTAGTCTAGAAAAATAGAAATACTATAATAAAATATAAAGAATATAAAAAACACTGTACAAGAAGGTAGTTGTATATACACAAGTTTTAATATTTTGAATGGTATCAACCTAAAGCAAAACAAAATGAGCTAAAAGCCCTGAAAGAGGAGTGTTTTGCAGAGCTTCTGTCTCATGCTCCCTTTTATGCAGGTCAAGAGAGGTCAGTTTGCCAATGTGGTGGAGCCTTATTTTCAGAAACACAGACACAAACAATGACAACAAGTTGGAATAATGGTTGTTGATGCCAAACTTTGTCTCCTCAATGTGTTCCCCAAGCTGAAAAACATCCTCCGTTCTCCTCCCGGATGATGTACGTGACTGTCGCCGTCTTTACAGCTTTGCTGAAGCTTGGCGAATCACCCACTCTGCAGCTCTCAGCACCTTCACTGTGCCACATGATGGAATCACTAGTACACCGTTGTTTTTCAGGGCTAGAAAGTGGTAGCTATCATGAAATGATGAAGGTACAGCATCTCTGACCAAGCTTGCATGGCACACACCACAGGACAGCTTTTGCAGAATCTGGAGGACTACAAACCCTGCGATGTAGTACAAAGCATTGTCCACAACATCCACCAGTATAAATATTGAGAAGTAGCTATTTAACATATTTAGAACGGTAATTTTGATATGATGTTTAAAAAAGAAATACTCAAATCATTAGGCTGAGTTAGTGAGTTTGAGGTTGAAGCTTCTGGGTCATCCTGAGTGGTCACAGACAGGCTCTCTTCAGCTTTTCTGGAAGAACATGTAGTCCTGCCCTTTTCTGGCTAAAATGAAGAAGCATAATATTAAAATATATAAAAATACACACACACACACACACAGGGATAAGTATTTCACCCCGCCCTGTTATTGATAATATTTCAATTTATGAATGCTAATAGCCTTATGATGATACACCTACTCTTATTAGGTGAACCTGTAAGCCCAAGATGGAGGGAATAACACCAACTCTCGGTCGGACAATCTGAGGGGTGGGTATGAGACATGAGGTAAATACTTTTGTTAGGATGAAAGAATTACATGTGAATAATACAGGCATAATAAACGTCATTAATAAACCTGAGTAAAATCTGATGGTCAATGTTATAACAGTAATATTTGCATTATTTCAAAAGTAGCATTCTTGTGTTAGTTGTAATCTAAGCCTGTGTTATGGAATATATGATTTATGAAGTTTCCGTTGGCCTAATAGCCGTGTGAACAGAGGTGTTATGCCGAGAAGTGCATTCCCATTCACGGAGCGCGCGTAAACCGTTTCAGGTGTGGATTATTACATTTATCCAAAAAAAATAATATTGAGCTGACAATGGTGTTTCATTCGTGCATCTTTTTTTCACATCTCTTCATGTAAATTAATAATACGTGTACAATTATGATAATCCGACAATTGTAGAGTTTAGAGTATTCCTATTCCTAACTATTTTTATAATATTGGACATATATTCAAAAGTAAGGGCCGTGACTAATACTTTTGTAGTCAACACGAAAGACGGTTGGATACATTTTCTATTAACAATCTCAACTCATTATAGCCCAGATGAAATGATATAAAAATGAACCTGAAACTATGAAATTTGGTTATTTTAATTTTATATACAAATTTGGACTTGTTGAGATTTGCATCCGTTACTTCAATTAGGTAAACAAATTATGATGTAGTTATATCATATCATTCCATCACAGACTCTCCTTAAAGTACGACCAGCAGGGGGTGCACTTCTCGGCATAACACCGGCTATAAACATATCCTAGTTTAACGTTTGCTGGCTACGATTTCGCCGGCAGACACAAATACAGTACAATAATATTCTATTGACAAATTACAACCAATAATAATGTTGAATCCTACCTGTGAAAGGTAATCCCCCGACTCCTGTTCGCAACGTCTGTCTCAGCCTCATTAATGGCTGCTCCCTCAGTAATGGCCGCGGCCAGAAAGTCATGGCCGGTCGTGGCCGCGGCCTCGGCGCGCAAGCCCTTGCTGCACTAACCTCTGAATGTGTGACGGCAGAGTATGCAGCCAAGCTCTCTGTGACCCGTTCAACCCGGTCACGGGCATCAGAATCGGATATATTGTTTGACTCCACCTGGGCAGCTAACTGTACAGCAAATATGCACACCGCCCCCTACCGTAGCCTACATGATGGGTAGCACGGTCAGCAGGCGTGACGTCACTCTCCTGCGCCGCTCAGATTGCTTTTTCGTTATCGAATTGTGGGCAGTATTTTGCATGCAGACCACGAAAACGAAAAAGCAATGTCCGCTTTGTTTTCTTTTTGATTATGGCATAGAATGTGCAGTCTTGAAGAAGAAAATTGAAATGCAATAGGATGATTGATTAGTCATTTTATTTATGAGTCAAATAATGCAGCCACATTCTTAAAATGAAAAAGCATTTCTGATAATGCATTTGAATTTTCAACTTTTACATTTCAAATTGAATTTTGGTATCTATTTGCTGAGGCATATTTTGAAAATTAAATTTCAAATGTCTTTGTCCTTTTCATTTGAATTAAGTGAAAGAATGAGCAGTCTTGAAGAAGAAAATTGAAATGCAAATAGGATGATTGATTAGTAATTTCATTTATGAGTCAAATAATGCAGCCACATTCTTAAAATGAAAAAGCATTTCTGATAATGCATTTGAATTTGAATTTTGATCACGATTTGCTTCCATAGAATACAGGAGGGAGGAATTTCTCTCGTTGCTTTTCAAAAGAGAAAACAGATGTCACTCAGTTTTCAATGGAAAACAAATTCCAACGTTCATTTACAGTGATGTCTGCCGTTCATGACACATAATGTGAACTCATTCACGTTCAAGTTCTTTATTAAAAAACGTGTTGCGTTCAGTTCAACGTTCGCGAAAAAATGAGCGTGTTCAATGAACGCGTTCTTTTGAACTCGTTCACGCACAACACTGCTAAATAGCCTAAATATATGTTCAACTCATTTTTATCATTCTCTGGTCTGGAGTCGAGCAGGTCCAGCAGATTTAGAGAACTTTTTATCCACAATAATTACATAACCGTTGCATGATGCAATCAGTTTACTTATTGATGTAAATCACCAAGAGTAAATTCTCTATGTAATAAAATTTTGTTTGGAAAACACATTTAAGCTCTTCCTTTCATACCACAGCCCAGTCAGAGAAAAACGGTACTCTTGGCCAGTGAGATATGCAGAGCCCACATGTGCTGCAAACTGCTGCAAACTGCTGCAAACTAATTTATTGTTAACAAGTTGCGAGTGTCCCCTGCATTGGGGCCTCTCAGAAGACAACAGAACAAAAATTCAAATTAAAGCGATACAATGTAACTTCTCAAAAAGCCCACTATGGAGCTCCCCCTACAGGCTTGGAGGTAATGTACGGTTACACTGTCGTAAATACAACACCCTTTTGCTTTCACGTTTCACGTTTGTTTACGAACCGGCGAGGAGTCAGAAGGTGCAAGCTATGTCGACCGAGAAGGTAAGAGTAATCAAATGTACCTGGGAGCGTGAGAGGGGTCTATTTGTTTTTGCAGTAGGTGTGCCAGAAAGCAAGTCGAAGTACTTCCGCTTAGCTCCCGGGCCGGTCCAGCAAAGTTACATTGCGCAGTTTTTCCAACTCAGACC